>NC_088883.1:21392064-21663425 GCF_032884065.1 Artemia franciscana | reverse complement strand
CGGAACACTCAAAGAGAAATTACAGACTGGGACACCGGGACACAAATGACGACCAGGACACAGGGAATATAAATGAAGACCGGGATACAGGGACACAACTACAACGGGGACGCTGGGGGTACAGGGGGATACATAAATGACAACGGCGACACATGGAATGGTCGATTAGCAATCACCATCAAGAAAGTTTAAGGGCAATCATTAGAATCATGAGGTACAGATCTGAATACGGGTTGTTTTCCCATGCACAATTATATGTTGCATGTTCAAGAGTCGGTAAACCTGACAATCTATTTATATGCACAGACAATGGGACAGCGAAGAATGTTGTATATTCGCAAGTTTTACGTAGTTAAAACATATATATATATATATATATATATATATATATATATATATATATATATATATATATATATATATATATATATATATATATATATATATATATATATATATATATATATATATATATATATATATAGGGCGCGAAGCGCCCCCACCAGCTTGGTGTTGAGGTGGCGCGAAGTGCCACCCCAACAGCTAGTATATATATATTTTTAACTACGTAAAACTTGCGAATATACAACATTCTTGGCTGTCCCATTGTCTGTGCATATAATAAATTGTCAGGTTTACCGACTCTTGAACATGCAACATATAATTGTCCATGGAAAAAAAAAAAATCTGTATTCAGGTTTATACCTCATTATTGTAATGATTGACCTTCAGCTTTGTTGATGGTGATTGCTAATCGAACATTCCCTGTGTCCCCGTCGTCATTTATATATGCTTCGTGTCCCCACCCCAATTCGTGCCACCCCAACACCTAGTTGGTGGGGGCGCTTCGCGCCCCCCAAGCCCCTCCCCCCCCGCGCGTAAGTCGTTACGCGCCATATTAGTTACCTGCCATTGTAGTTGTGTCCCTATGTCCCACCTGTGAATATATATATATATATATATATATATATATATATATATATATATATATATATATATATATATATATCTATCTATATATATATAAAAATAAGTTGTCTGTGGATGTGTCTGTCTGTCTGTCTGTCGAGTGACGTCATGTCATCATGTCGTCATGTTGTCATGAAGGTAGTTGTCGTCATGTTTGTTATGACGATGACGTCATTAAAAGTATTTAAGAAAATCGTTCAAAGACAAATTTTTAATTGTAAGAAGATCGTGGACGGAAAAATATTTAATCGTAAAATGACTGAAGACCTTACAAGGGCAACAGACGCACAACTTTCGAGTTACGTCATGTAATCATGTCGTCATGTCGTAATGAAGTTAGTTGTCGTCATGTTCGTTATGATGATGAGGTTATTATAAGTATTTAAGAAAATCGTTCTTAGACAAATTCTTAATTGTAAGAAGATCGTGGACGGAAAAATGTTTTATTGTAAAATGACTGAAGAGCCTACAATGGCAACAGACACACAACTTATTTATATATATATATATATATATATATATATATATATATATATATATATATATATATATATATATATATATTTATATATATATATATGTAAAGATATCTATCTATCTATATATATGATATATACATAGATATATATATATATATATATATATATATATATATATATATATATATATATATATATATATATATATATATATATATATATATATATATATATATATATATATATATATGTATATATATATATATATATATATATATATATATATATATATATATATATATATAGAGTTCAGTCCAAAACCAATAAAGCTATTATGTAAACATCAAAAATATTTATGTTGTCTGAGCAATAATTTTTAGTTTTTGAAATAAAAAAGAAAAGTTAAACTTCCTTTATTGGCTGCACCACAAGAGCCATTGAAGACTTTCCTTACTGGAACTACGTCAGAATCTAAGCGTTTTTTGTCAAAAGTCAGAAAATATAACTCATGTTTCCAAATGACGTCGTTTGGAGCCCAAATCGAAAATCCAGATCAATTTATGTCTACTTTCAAAGTAAAAGGGCAAATTTATCATAGAGCTGGGTCCCTTCTACCACTCTCAGGTGAGAATCATAAATTTTTACAATTGCACTTCATAAGTGATAGAAATTCTGAATTGAATGCACGTTGCGAAATTTCTCCCAAAGTTGAAAGGACAATCGTTTCCCAATTGCTTTTCTTTTTCCCATCTTTTCCACGAAAATAATAATTTAGTGCGTCTTTTCAAAACAGCCATCGATTTGATGCCTACTGATACGCATAAAAATGTTATTTCCGCTGACAAAACACCTCCTGGCCAACATGTGCGTAGATACAATGCTCCAACTTTCGACGAAGTGGCAATCGTTATGGTTGGTGATCAGTTTTTATCTCGAGATATTATTCTTCATAAGCGAAACGCTCAGTTGTTAAGAATCGCTGAAACTCATCGATGCTACGATGCCCTACAATATCCTATCATTTTTTGGGATGGAGCCGACGGCTATCACTTTAATATTAAATTGATGAATCCAGCCGCTAACAAAGAAATGAATAACAAATGCAGTCCAATGCATTATTATTCCTATAGACTAATGATTCGGCAGGATGAAGAAAATTATATTTTAAAATGCCGTGAATTGTTTCACCAATACGTCGTTGATATGTATGCCAAAATTGAATCAGAACGTTTGCTATATATCCGCCTGAATCAGACCAAGCTCCGCTCTGAACAACACATCCGCTCTGAACGGCAGTCCCCGTCATATGCATGAATATGCTCAAGATGCTATTGCGTATGTTCGTCTCTATGGTCGTCCAGATTTATTTATTGCATTTACATGTAATCAATCTTGGGACGAGGTACTGCAGCTTTTACTTCAAGGACAATCGGCGGTTCATAGGCATGACATTACGGCCCGTGTCTTCCGGCAAAAGTTGAAATCCCTGATAAACTACATAGTAAAACTTGAAGTGTTTGGGTCAGTGCGATGCTGGATGTACTCAGTGGAATGGCAAAAACGAGGTTTGCCACACGCACATATACTAATCTGGCTACATAAGAAAATTACTTCTAACGAAATTGATGATGTGATTTCCGCTGAAATACCTGATGAAAATGTCGATAAGGGGTTACATGATATTATTGTAAAAAATATGATACATGGACATTGCGGTGCACTGAACGAAAATTCACCATGCATGGCTAAAGGAAGGTGCACAAAGCAATATCCTCGACTTTTAGTATCAAAAACAATTACTGGCAATGATGGTTACCCACAATATAGAAGAAGATCTACTGAAAATGGTGGTAAAACAGCAATAATAAAGAAGCGTAACGGTACCACCATCGAAGTAGATAACCAGTGGGTTGTTGCATATTCCCCGTTATTATCAAAAACATTTAATGCACACATAAACGTTGAAGAGCAAGTTGTTAGTATGATTCCAAACAATGCACGAGTTTGACTTGGAGTTGATATTTCGCAGGCGTAATTGATAAATTCAGAGCTTGGCATGCACTACGGTAAGTGTCATGTCTAGTACTGTTTACAGTTCTCAAATACTCAAAGGACGTCGGACCGGGTACATTCACCAAAAGCAAGCATATAAAGAAGCATTCATGTTGATTGGGGTGAACAGTGTAAAGTCTTCCTATCGTGGTATTATTGAAGATGGTAGGCTTGCCGTAGACAGACTTAACCTGTTTTCGACGTTCAAATACTTTATTTTTAGTATTCCACGTGTAATGCGAAGCCACTTCAGTATACAGCAGTTTTTTTGCAAAAGAATCATTTTTGCATAGGGAAAAGAAAGCAGTTAACTTTGTATCCGGTGGATTCAGGGCTCTTTATTGCACGTTGGATTCCGAAAAATAAACACGTCGAACATTCTGTAAATGTACTGCTAAGTGAAAAACAGCTGGACTACGTTCAGGTATCGGAAATGAAAGAATTCGCCAAACAGCTTCATTACTGCTTATGTATCTTCCAGCCTCATATTGTACGATTTTGTCGATATCCTTGATATCGGACTTCAAGCCAAAAACTGCCATGTCACTGCCTTTGTTGACATATCTATCTTATATCTATCTTCTATATATATAAAAATAAGTTGTCTGTCTGTCTGTGGATGGATCAGGTGACGTCACCTGAAAAAACTGGATCAGGTGACGTCAAAACTGAAAAAACTAAAAAAAGGCAAAAACTACAAAAAAAACTAAAAACTAATAAAAAAAATAAAAAAGCTAAAAAACTAAAAAAACTAAAAAAAGGCAAAAACTACAAAAAAAACTAAAAACTAATAAAAAAGCTAAAAAACTAAAAAAACTAAAAAAAGGCAAAAACTACAAAAAAAATTAAAAACTAATAAAAAAAATAAAAAAGCTAAAAAACTAAAAAAACTAAAAAAAGGTAAAAAACTAAAAAACTAAAAACTAAAAAAAACTAAAAAAAAAAGGAAAAAACTGAAAAATAAGCTAAAATAAAGGTAAAAACCAATAAAAAACTAAAAAAAAACTGAAAAAACTAAAAAAAGGCAAAAACTACAAAAAAAACTAAAAACTAATAAAAAAAGTAAAAAAGCTAAAAAACTAAAAAAACTAAAAAAACTAAAAAAAGGTATAAAACTAAAAAAAATAAAAAATAAAAAAAAACTAAAAAAAAAGGAAAAAACTGAAAAATAAGCTAAAATAAAGGTAAAAACCAATAAAAAACTAAAAAGAAAAAAAGGAAAAAACTAAAAAAAATTTTCATCTAAAAAACTAAAAAAAACTAAAAAAGGCAAAAACTAAAAGAACTAAAAAAGAAAAAAATAAATGACGAAACTCAAAGAGAAAGCGACCAGGACAAAAGGAATGTTCGATTAGCAATCAACAAAGCACTGGGACACAAGGAGTATAAATGACGACCAGGACATAAGTAAAAAAAAATTAACAAAACTAAAAAGAAGGTAAAAACTACAAAAAAACTAAAAAGGAAAAAAAACTAAAAACTAATAAAAAAACTAAAAAATCTAAAAATCTAAATAAACTAAAAAAGAAAAAAAAAGGAAAAAAATAAAGGAGAAAAACAAAACTAAAAAACGAATGTATATACAGACCGGTACACCGGGATACAAATGACGACCGGGACACAGGGAATATAAATGACGACCGGGACACAGGGACACAACTACAACGGGGACACCGGGGGAAACAGGGGGATATAAATGACGACCGGGACAAAAAAACTAAAAAGAAAAAAAAACTAAAAACTACTAAAAAAACTAAACAATCTAAAAATATAAATAAGCTAAAAAAGAAAAAAAAAGGAAAAAAATAAAGGAGAAAAACAAAACTAAAAAACGAGTGTATATACAGACCGGGACACCGGGATACAAATGACGACCGGGACACAGGGAATATAAATGACGACCGGGACACAGGGACACAACTACAACGGGGACACCGGGGGAAAACAGGGGTATGTAAATGACGACCGGGACACCGGGACAGGGAATGGTCGATTAGCAATCACCATCAACAAAGCTCAAGGGCAATCATTAGAATCATGAGGTATAGATCTGAATACAGATTGTTTTCCCATGGACCATTATATGTTGCATGTTCAAGAGTCGGTAAACCTGACAATCTATTTATATGCAAAGACAATGGGACAGCAAAGAATGTTGTATATTCGCAAGTTTTACGTAGTTAAAACCATATATATATATATATATATATATATATATATATCTATCTATATTCACAGGTGGGACATAGGGACACAACTACAATGGCGCGTAACTATTATGGCACGTAACGACTTACGCGCGCGGGGGGGCTTGGGGGGGGGCGCGAAGCGCCCCCACCAACTAGGTGTTGGGGTGGCGCGAAGCGCCACCCCAACAGCTAGTATATATATAAATAAGTTGTCTGTGTGTGTGTCGAGTGACGTCATGTTTGTGTTTCGACTGACGTCATGTTTGTTGACTGAGGAGATTAAAGACCAGGACATCGGGACACAAATGACGACCGGGACACCGGGACATAGGGAATATAAATGACGACCGAGACACTCAAAGACAAAGCGACCGGGACACAAGGAATGTTCGATTAGCAATCACCATCAACAAAGCACCGGGACACAAATGACGACCGGGACACAGGGAATATAAATGACGACCAGGAAACTCAAAGAGAAATTACAATACCGGGACACCAGAACACAAATGACGACCGGGACAAAAATGATGACCGGGACACAGATAATATGAATGACGACCGCAACACTCAAAGAGAAATTACAGACTGGGACACCGGGACACAAATGACGACCGCGACACAGGGAAACAACAACAACGGGGACGCTGGGGGCACAGGGGGATATATAACTGACGACGGGGACACGGGGAATTTTCGATTAGCAATCACCATCAACAAAGCTCAAGGGTAATCATTAGAATAATAAGATATAGATCTGAACACAGATTATTTTACCCATGGAAAATTATATGTTGCATGTTCAAGAGTCGGTAAACCTGACAATCTATTTATATGCACAGACAATGGGACAGCAAAGAATGTTGTATATTCGCAAGTTTTAGGTAGTTAAATATATATATATATATATATATATATATATATATATATATATATATATATATATATATATATATATATATATATATATATATATATATATATATATAAATATATATATATATATATATACTAGCTGTTGGGGTGGCGCAAAGCCTACAGTTGGGGTAGCCTACAGCTAGTAGGGAATATAAATGATGACCAGGACACTCAAAGAGAAAGCAACCGGGAGACAAGGAATGTTCGATTAGCTATCAGGGACACAGGGAAACAGCAACAACAGGGACGCTTGGGGGCACAGGGAATGTTCGACTAGCAATCACCATCAACAAAGCTCAAGGGCAATCATTAGAATAATAAGGTATAGATCTGAATACAGATTGTTTTTCCCATGGACAATTATATGTTGCATGTTCAAGAGTCGGTAAACCTGACAATCTATTTATATGCACAGACAATGGGACAGCCAAGAATGTTGTATATTCGCAAGTTTTACGTAGTTAAAAATATATTTATATCTAATTATATTCACAGGTGGGACACAAGGACACAACTACAATAGCGCATGACTAATATGGTGCGTAACGACATACGCGCGGGGGGGGGGGGGCTTGGGGGGGCGAAGTGCCCCCACCAATTAGGTGTTGGGATGGCGCGAAGCGCCACCCCAACTGCTAGTTTATATATATATATATATATATATATATATATATATATATATATATATATATATATATATATATATATATATATATTATATATATATATATATATATATATATATATATATATATATATATATATATATATATATATATATATATATATATATATATATATATATATATATATATGATTGCCTTTACGGAGTTACAGTATTCAACGTTTGTGTGTGATTTAAATATTTTTGATAATAATGAACAATACCGTTGTTCATATTGCAACAAAACATAACAATACCGTTATGCTTGTTTATTATTGCTGTTTTACCGCCATCTTCAGTAGATCTTTTTCTATATTGTGGGTGACCATCATTGCAAGTAATTGTGTTGGGTACTAAAAGTCGAGGATATTGCTTTGTGCACCTTCCTTTGGCCATGCATGGTGAATTTTCGTTCAGTGCACTGCAAGGTCCATGTATCAAATTTTTACAACAATATCATATAACCCTTTATCAACATTTTCATCAGGTATTTCAGTGGAAATCACATCATCAATTTCATTAGAAGTAATTTTATAATGTAGCCAGATTAGTAAATGTGCGTGTGGCAAACCTCGTTTTTGCCATTCCACTGAGTACATCCAGCATCGCACTGACCCAAACACTTCAAGTTTTACTATGTAATTTATCAGTAATTTCAACTTTTGCCTGGAGACACGGGCCGTAATGTCATGTCTATGAACCGCCGATTGTCCTTGAAGTAAAAGCTGCTGTATCTCGTCCTAAGATTGATTACATGTAAATGTAATAAATAAATCTGGACGACCATAGAGACGAATATAAACAATAGCATCATAAGCATATTCATGCATATGACGGGGACTGACAACATATGACGAAGGTAAAATCGTTAATCTTCCAACGTTTGTGGTATTAGTGTCATTTACAACTGCATGTCGCAAATGAATGTATTTTTCAGAGCGGAGCCTGGTCGGATTCAGACGGATAAACAGCAAACGTTCTAATTCAATTTTTGCATACATATCAACGATGTATTGGTGAAACAATTGACGGCATTTAAAAATGTAATTGTCTTCATCCTGCCAAATCGTTAATCTATAGGAATAATAATGCATTGCACTGCATTTCATATTCATTTCTTTGTTAGTGGCTGGATTTATCAATTCAATATTAAAGGGATAGCCGCCGGCTCCATCCCAAAAATGATAGAATATTGTAGGGCATCGTAGCATCGATGAGTTTCAGCAATTCTTACCAACTGAGCATTTCGCTTATGAAGAATAATATCTCAAGGTAAAAACTGATCACCGACCATAACGATTGCCACTTCTTCGATAGTTGGAGTATTGTATCTACGTACATGTTGGCCAGGAGGCGTTTTGTCAGCGGAATTAACAACTTTATGCGTAGCAGTAGGCATAAAATCAATGGTTTTTTTGAACAGACGCACAAAATTATTATTTTCGTGGAAAAGATATTGCAATGGGAAACGATTGTCCTTTCAACGTCGGGAGAAATTTCGCAACATGCATTCAATTCAGAATTTCTATCACCGATGAAGTACAATTGTAAAAATTTATTATTCTCGCCTGAGAATGGTAGAAGGGAGTCTGCTCTATGATAAATTTGCCCTTTTAGTTTGAAAGTAGGCATAAATTGATCTGGATTTTCGATTTGGGTGCCAAACGACGTCCTTTGGAAATATGAGTTACATTTTCTGATTTTTGATAAAAAAAAAACGCTTAGATTCTGACGTAGCTCTACTAAGCAAAGTGTTCAATGGCTCTGGGGGTGCAGCCAGTTGAGGAAGTTTAACTTTTCCTGAGGCATAATACATCCCCATTGTTTCACTATTAAATTTCAAGGCCTTGCAGTAGGGACAAATTTTAGACATAGTCTCCATTTGAACACATCTACTAGTATCATCGTCTGGGCTGTACCTGGATGCCATGCGATAAATTTCACGTTGTTCTTGTGATTCCTTGGCACGCTTTCTTTTGGCATTATCTCTTGAAGCTGCAAGCCTGTTTTCACGTTGCTCTTGTGATTCCTCAGCATGCCTTGTTTTTTCATTTTCTCTTTTAGCAGCAAGTCTGGTTTCACATTGCTCTGGTAGTTCCTCGAAACGCCTTTGTTGACGTAAATTGCACAATCCTAGTCTTGCATTATCTCTTGGAGCCGCAAGCCTGTTTTCACATTGCTCTTGTTATTCCTCGGCACGCTCTCTGTTCTTACTTTTTCTACCAGCAGCAAGTTTTTTGGCATAGACCCTTTGAGTAGCTTCCTCTGCTGTTGCCATTATAGGTTCTTCAGTCATTTTACAATTAAATATTTTTCAGTCCACGAACTTCTTACAATTAAAAATTTGTCTATGAACGAATTTCTTAATACCTTTAATGACGTCATCGTCATAACAATCATGACGACAACTAACTTCATGACGACATGATGACATGACGTCACTAGACAGACATAACACACATACAACTTATTTTTATATATATAGATAGATAGATGATCAGTTTGTTATTGGTTTTATTTGCGTCCATTGTCTCATAAGGTTTTTTGAACATCTTTTTCTGATGGTGGTTTGCCAAAGCTTTCACTCTTTGAAGCAAGATGGATATTTGGAAAAGTTGATATTTTTTGGAAATTATAAGGATTACAGGTAATAAAAAAAACATACTTTGCATGGTTCCATTTCTTCCCAGTTACTTTTGACACTCGGAAAGTTCAGTACATTTTTTAATTTAGAATTGAATGAGCCCATTTCAAAGCTTTTGTTGCCAACCCTGAAATATAAAGTAGCGAGGGAAAAACCAAATATGACAAAAGAAGACTTTTAGATACCATTTGGTCTGAACAAAATAGAGGCTATAATATGCAGCTATTTTAGATTAATTATATAATTATTTGAAAACAAAACAAAATTCTAGAGATTGTAGCATTCTGGTCAATAGAATTTAGAGGCTGGGTTGGCTGTCCCAGCAGCAAGTACTTTACAAGCAACTTTCAAACAATTATGAGTGAAATATTTTAATGTCCCTAAAATTCCTTAGGAGATTAGGCTAGACTTTCACCAGAAAGTTCAAAAATCTGAATTCTATTTCTTATTTTAAGAAAAAACCACCAAAAACTGTGGTTCTGAAGTCTCGTGTTTTATATTTAACTTTTTGGTAGATTAAATCTCCCTTTATGTAGCTTATGTTAGCATTTGTAAAGATCCTGCTCACTTAGCTAGTGTTTAGAATTTCTTCAATTGAAACTTTGTATTAGTTGCGTTTCCAGAGGCTAGCAAAGCATTGCCAATTAAAATAGAAATTTCAAATTAGGACTATTAAAGTACCTATGTTCCCATCCCAAAATAAAATTTTCTTTTCTATTTATTTAGTGGGTATTATTCACTTCTCAAGTCAACTTACAACTGAATTTGAGGTTTTTGCTTATGTTTTTCCATTTTATTTTTGTTTCTAAGCTGGTCTCAGAAGCTGTGACAAATGCACAAGAGCATACTTTATCGTTCACAGTAGACGTCTTGAATATGTTTAATGATAGAATACACATTTTTGTAACTGGTCCTCGATTTGGTTCTGGAAATATTGGATCTTGTTCATTCAAAGTAACTGCGCCGATGGACTGGGATTATGATAGCGGACCTCTTGAATCAAACTGGGGAGGAGAGCAGTCGGAGAATGTGTTTTTAACCACACATCCACAATACGTGAGTTGTTTTTTCCTAAGTAGCAGTAGAGCTTAATTTCTAAATTTTGATGTGATTTTGAAAAAAAAGACAATAGCTTACAACTAAAATTGTATATTCTAGTTTATGTTCTTGAAAACAATATTAAAAACATTTTTACAAAGAACGATAGAAAAGTTCAGACAATAAACATTAGCCTTGAGTTTTTCGCGTTGCTCCGTGGCTATTACAGCAATATAGAAGTTTAAAATGGCAAAATTCTCTAATAATTTTTACATAAGAAGAAACGAAGGAGCCAATAAGAAAAACAATTAGATACCATCTTAAATTGCCAGCCGGCAGTCGGAAGATTCGTGGGTGACAGTTTCCTATTGTCATTATAAAGCATTAAGCAGTTCTACCTAAGTTACCTATTTGAATCTCCTTGTGTTTCGGTAGTCTTATATAAATTTAATCAAACAGCACAAGCTTAAAAAAAAGACTCAACCTCCTTGCACTCCCTTGGTAAGGCTTCCAAACGAGCGGGGGCAACTTTTAACATAAAAAAGTTGTGTCTTTAAAAATAAAGCTAAAGTAGTTTGACGAAACCCCCCAGAACAACATCCAAGAAACTCCCCCTGTTCTGAGAACATTAAAGTCCCACTGCATCAAAGCCGAACTTCGTTCTGGAAAATTGCTAAACTCTCTTTAATAAGCTGGAAGATTTCGAAGTTTTATTTCGTGGTGAAAAGGTAGCAACTGCTGTTATAACAGAAATCTGGAGCCCTGACGATGCCTCAGGACAAATTGCAGGATATGCCTCATTTCTCAGAAGCCTACGCTTAGCAGAAGAAGTGACGACCATCTCGGTAAGAGTGTTTGAATCTTTGTGCGGAAAGACATTTCATGGAAACTTCTCCCTGAATATACTAACCCAAATCACAAAGTTACATGGGCCATGTGCCAATACCAATAATCATCTAATTATTTTTTGTATCTGATATTCACATTGATTTGCTATCCAGAAAGCGTTCAAAACAGGTGGGATCTTGCTTTTTTCTCCAAACTACAGATGATTTAGTAAAAAGCAGATATAGTTATCCTGGTTTTATCGCCGCTATGTATTTCAATCAAACTTAAGAGACCAGCTTATCTTTAAAGCAGACTGTCAACGTCCCAACCCACTTATCTGGGAGCATCCTAGACTTAGTCTTAGCAAACACTGAAGACTTTTAGTACCCCTCCCCCTATTTCCGTTGGGCCAATGGGGTTGTCTGATCACCAGGCTCCAATACTTAAAGTCAAGGCTTCTGTGAAGAAAACTAAGCTTTCACAAGTAACAGCAAAGCCCCTAACCGAATCGACTATACTTGAACACGGCCGGTGGGTTGCTACATACAATTTTCTGGAAGTGTCCTTAGACGGTACTCTTGAGCAGAAGGTAAGCACCTTCAACGAGGGTACTTTACTATAAGTTTCTGGAAATATTTACAACAAACACAGTGACCATGAATGAATACGACAAACCTTGGACTGCACCTTCAATAAAAGCTAAAAATAGTGAACGAAGTTCTCTTTACGCATGTAATAAAGCAAACCAAGAAGTAATTGTATGAAACCAAGTAGTGTGCATGGTACGCAACGCCAAAACTAAATATGGCTGTGAAAAAGTCGCGCTCCGTCCGCTATCATCACTCCGTCGAGAATTTGTATGGAGAGTCGTGAATATTACGATTACAGACGATAGCGGAAGATCACTTGGTTTCCGTGCTCTAAACACCTTCTTAACCTCTACATGCACTTTATTTCCTCTTGTGACTGCCCTGGAAAAAGAAGTATCTGCTTGGTGACTGTCTCAAAAAGTTTTAACTGAACTTGGTGAGTTATTTGTTGTTGAGAAACGGACAATTGTCAAGGGAGAGTTTTCAGTGAGAACGAGAAGATTTTTTCAAGGAAATAATTTTCATGGGAAGGGATATTTTGGAAGAAAACCTTAGAAGGGGTGGGACAGAAAATTTTGGGTAAAATTTGAAAACATTTAAAACAAAATTAAAAAGAAAAACAAACATTTTTCTCTATTCACAGTAAGAAGCAATATTAAAACTTAAAAGAATACAAATTATTCTGCAAATGAAGTGGTCTCTGCCTAAGTTGGTATTTAGCCTATTATTGTTTTAAGTAAATTTTATAATTTTGATGTTTCCTTAAATACATTCCTTTGGTCTTAAGAATCATCTAAAAGTTAAACAGAGCACAAAACTTGACTTAAGCTAATATAGGTCTAACTTAAACCCAATTCTGTGCATAAATTTATGCTCAAAACCTCTCTCTGTCTCTTGGTCTCTTAGAATTATCGTGAAAAACAAACAAATATTATATTTATAATATAGAGAAAGATGGGATTTTTCAGGCATTTTGTGAATTTACAAAGATATGCATTTAACAAGACAAAAGCTCAATTAAACCAGTATGTCTTCGTGGCTCCAGCACGTGGGCCTGGTTAGAGAAGGGCAAATCCTTCATTCAGTTTGTCATTACTGGATATCGAAAACATTTGACTTAGTCAGACACCTTCTTGCTCTTGAAAAGAAAGTAAAATTGGTACCAAGCCCAACATGGTGCCTTAGTTTTTGCTGATTCCCTGTTGCTGCTTCCGTGAAAAGTTTGTCTTTGCCATAAACGAAAATGAAAGGATACCTCTTCATTTCTTCCAACTACCTGTGGTGTCCATTAAGGTATAAAACTTGCTGGGATCATTTTCCTGGCTATCATAAATTATATCCTTTGCTTTTTCAAGAATAGATAAAAATTTGTAAACGATTTATTCTTCCTACTGGAATTTCTACTCGAAGAAGACTCTGCTGTGCTAAACTTTTACCCTACAACTACGGGCATTTTTGGCATCGAATGTGAACTAGAGTGGTAACACCATAAGGCTTTTAAAGACAGCAATGGGGATATACCTGAAAGTGCTAGCCACTCAAGACGGCATTATCATTAATTATTGATTTATTACACACACCTGTTTGTTACGTAATAATATAGGGGATGTTATTGTTTACCAATGTAAATTTAGTGAAGATGACGTAATTTCACTGGTCAACGACACTTGTTTTGGGACAGCTTACGCAAGACTTCGTCCACTTAACTCAGTATTGGAAATAAGTTCAGAGTGTCAACACTGTGAACATGATTTTATCCTTGGAATATTTTTAGTAATGGATGCTTTTACACTTTTGGAAGTTGAAGGTGCTAGCAGTGGTGCAATGAAACCAAGCGTACCGAATGTTGCAGTACAAATTATAAGGGGTTGTGGAGTAACCCCTGAATTGGATGAGATGTTTGCAAGATATGTGACAGCAACGGGAAAATTCAAGTTAGAAGCACAGTTATGTCGGACAACAAAAGTGAAAATAATGCATATACAAAGACTACAAGACGGATTAAATACATTATTGAAACCATTGAAGACAACAATTTGACTCAGTATGAAAAACAGAGTTACATTTTACTATTCCATTTTCGAAAATAAAAATGTTTCAAAATCGTCAAAAATTTATCCTGGTAGATGTTTTATTTGGTTGCCACTCCTCTCTCTAACGAGCTAATAGGTGACGAGAGGGTGCTATCTCTCTAGGGAGCTAATAGGTGACGAGAGGGTGCTTGAGGAATATTCTCCGTTCTTTGACTTTGTTAGTCTATAATCACCACTTAGAGTGTCAGTATTTAAAGACGGTTGTATTTTAGAAGCAAAAAATCATCTTGTGACTTTGAATGTTCAAATCTAAATGATTATTTTCAAAAGTTATCTGGGCAAAGGAATATATTCTCTCATAGAATGCTTGAGGATATAATGAAAGAAGAGCCTCCATCTTTGGAATATTGTATGAGATTTCTACATCATGGACTGTGTTATTCAGTTCATTGCACCACTACATCATGAAGTGCATTTAATCAATTTACTTACATACTAATTGAAACAAAACAAAATTGAAACACTACCTAGAAATTCTTTTAAGACGGACGTTTTTTTGTGCATGGTAACAATAAATAAGTTTTAAAAATCCTGACCAAACAGGTTTTTGTGATGTCACTCGCTTACTCCTCCTCTCTCTAGGGAGCCAGTAGGCAATGAGTTGCTACTAGAGGTAGAAAGAATCATCATTCTTTGACTTTGTTAGTCTGTAATCATTAGTTAGAGCATCAGGATTATAAATGATTAAAGTAGACGAACAGAGGGAAATCTCGTTACTTTGGAAAAATAGTTAACTATAAATATGATTTTCAAAAATTAATGGGGTAGAAGAGAATATTCAGTCAGAAAATGATTGACGACATAGTAAAAATGAGTCTCCAGTTTTGAAATATTGTCTTAGACTTATGTGTCATGGCCCAAAGTATTTATTAAAGCTATTAATGTATTTCTACGAAAAACACATCTACAAAAGATAAACCATGCATTGCCCCCTCCCCTAGATGTGCTAAATTCAATAAAAGTCACCCAACTTACAGCTTAGTTTGTCCTGTTATGCAAGAGAGACTAAAAAAGGACCCTTATCCACTTTAGTGACATTTCAGTTTTCTGTTATATCCTACAATATTAATTGAATTAAAGACAAAAATTTTTTTGTTGATGAATTATTTGTCATTACAATCGAGTTTGTTTGCAAGAGCATTTTTTGACTCCAGCTAGCCTTAATTTCTACGTCGAAGTCCAAATCACATAGCATTTTTGACATCTGCTAGGGTAACTGGCGGCCGTCTATCAGGAGGTCCGGCATGCATCTTTCCACGTAATTTGCATTTTCCCACCCCACCCCTTATCATCCTGACAAATTCTTCTTTGCAGTTCATGACGGATCAGCTATTCTGATCATCTCGTACTAGCTGCAAGATAATAGATCTAATCGCTCAATTACAATTTTTGTGAAGGCTTGTGCTTCTCTGAGAAAATTAATTATACGCTTAGTGTCTCAATCTGTAAATTACATAGTGATTGTTGATCTTAATACAAATATACTGACATTGACCATGTTGTGTGTTATTCATCTATTTATGCTTCGATTGTAACTGTTCATGATGATTGCGATATTGACTATCTACCACTATCTGTGATTTTTTCGCTTCCCTATGCTCCAATACATTTGAAATTCAAAAAGAAATCAAAATAGTTTTCGAAGCATAATTGGAAAAAAGCAGATATCTTGTTATACATATCAACACTTGCATCCCGTCTATCTCTTATACGTGTATCTTATTATTTATTGCGGCTTAAATATGTCGCATCTGACAAAGTTTCTGAGTTAAATTCGTACTATAAAGAAATACTATCATGTTTGAAAGAAGCTGAATGTAGAGCTTTTCCGTTAGAACGCATCCGTATTGGTACTCAAAAATCAATCTGACTAGCAGATCCCAATTTAAAGACTGTGAAAAACGAAGTTAAATTCTGGTTTCGAGTTTAGAGCTATTGTGGCTGCCCACGATCTGGGTGTATTGTGGATTTAAAACAAAAGACTTTAGCAGATTATAAAAAGTATCTTAGGTCAGTAAGATACCATGGCATGAATTTCCCTGTAAATTAACGTGAATGGTGGAAAGGTTTTATTCTGAAAGGCTTGAAAATGATTATTCTTGCTGTGTTGCCATCCCACCATCTATCTGGCAGAATTATTATTCTTCAATTCTTTTTGTCGTTAACTTTTCTGTACATGCCATGTATTCTCGTCTCATTGCACCCTGTCTTCAATTTTTTCTGTCATTAAGTATTCTGTACATGTCATATATTCTCGTCTCATTGCTCCTTTCTTTTCTATCCATATTTCCCAGCGACATGCAATTCCCACCACATGTTCTGCTGTATGTAGAGGTATTAAAAATTTAAATTCTGATTCTAGTGATATAGGTGGGATATCTAAAGTTCATCTTTTGCAAAGTTGCCCTGCCCTTGTTTTACATTTACAGTTAATTGTTCAGATGTGCACATGCACATCTAGTGTTCCAGAGAGTTTTCTGTGAGAGTTTTATAAGCTCAATATTAAAACGGGGAAAATCTCCTGCTGATTGTTCTTCATACCGACTCGTTGCTGTTTCTTGTAATATAAGTAAATTACTCGAATATATAATTCTTCCCCATCTAATTAATAGGAATAATGAAAGAGAGAACCAGTTTGGTTTTTGGCCTGAGGTGGATTGCATCTCTTCTTCTGGATAATAATTCCAAGAGTAAATGAATTTATACTTGTGCTTTAGATTTTTCCAAAGTGTTTGATACTGTAATCCATTCCCAGCTTTTTTATTCCCTTTATATTTCAGGTGTTATTTTTTCAGTTATTCTGATTCTGCAGTATTGGTATTCTAACTCTTTGCTTTGTTCCAAATCTTCTCGAACTACTACTATTAAAGTTAAAAGAGGCATGAGACAAGGTGGTGTTTTGTCACCAACACTTTTTAAATTTTGTATTTCTGGTGTGCTTGTAAAAATATCCTCTACGTATTTATCTGATTTTTCAGATGTTTCTTATCTGGCTGATGCTGATGATTTGCTCCTAATTAGTCGGACTAGGACTGGTCTCTCCAAAATGGTATCTTCTGTTTCCAATGCTTTTTTGGGATTGGCCTTTCGTTGAATAAAGAGAAGTTTGAGTTTTTAACTTACGCTTCAACTTCATTGTCTCCTCTTAATTCCGACACTTTCTCTATTCAGTCTGTTGATTCTTTACGTTGGTTGGGCATAAGCCTTACTAATACTCTTTCCAGTTTTCGTCACCGCAATGTTTACGAAATTTCTAAAGGAATACGATTTGGATATGGGAAAATTGCTTCCAATCAAGGGAAATTTAACAGACAGGTGCTGGCAAAACTTTACTCTACATATTGTGATCAATCTGTCCTTTATACGGCAGGAATTTATCCCATCATGAGAAAAACTAATTTAGAAAGAATGCGGAGGAGTTATTTCAGGTACTGTAAGTTTCTTCTTTTCATTCTTCCTTGGACACATAAACGGATTCGAATTGGTAGATATAATGTACCTCTTATAACATTAAAGTCGAAAAAGCTACAGAAGAAGCTCTCAGGAAGTACTGTTCATGGGCTTTCCCCACATAATCATTTTGTAAATTTTTTTCTACAGTTATCTTTCGTTGGTTGACTTTTTTTCTTTCTTTTTCATTTGTGAATTTCATTTCTTGTTTGTATTTAATGTTTTTTTTTTTTTATTTCGCTATAGTTCGTTTTTTGTGTCTGTATGTTTGTGTTTGTTTAATTTTTGTGTTTATTTAATGTAAAAAAATTTATAGTCATTATTTTTCGTTTTTTGTGTTTAGCATTTTTTGCGTGTATTTAATCGTTTTCACTCCACATTTTAATACTTTTATAGTGTTTTTGTGGGTAAGAAATAAATCATTATTATTATTATTTTATTTATTTATTTATTTTATTTATTTCCCTCAAAAAATGAGGAGTACGCTACAATATAATATAAAGAAAAAACAAATGATAACACTAATGATACATATCAAATATTGATCAAATACTTAAAAAAAAAGATACAAAAACACTTGCTAAATAGATTAGCCTATAAATCATGAAGAGCCAGAACTGTTACTAAGAAACGGAAATAAGTTGTGGCCTAAAAGGTTAATTTTCGCCTTATCTTCAAATGTTTTATATTTTTTCTTTATCCAGACTACAGAATCCTTCACATTAAGCTTTAAAACAATCTTAGTGTTACTAAATGAAAGGGGGAAAGCAAGTAAAAATTTACAAAAGTTAAAATAGGAAACTTTAATGGGTGAAAGGTCAGAAGGTCTGAAATTTCGGAAGATGAGGGACGGGAACACTAATTGAGGCAAAGCAACTGCACTATACATACGACCAAGGACGTCCCGACGGTAAAGACCCCAAAAACGAATTAAAAGACCAAATGCCTGGCGTAGTTTCATCTGAACATGCTGAACCAGGACTGGTTTGAAATCTCTTTTCGAAGCAGCATAAGGTAATCCCAAATAAGTGACTATTGGCGACGCCTGAAAAATAACACCATTGCCGCAATCGAGAGTCACCCTTACATTATCCTTTAAATAATTTACAAAAAAATTGACATTTTTCAAAACTGATAGAAAGGCCCAAACCTTATGAACAATTAATCAAAACATTAAAATTAGAAACAAGACTAGACTTGGACCGGCTTAGAAGGATAATGTCATCAACATTTGCAATGTAAGACAGATTTCGAGATAATGAAACAAAAGAGCAGGAAAGAGAATTATGGGATAGTAGCTAAACAAGAATTGAATATATAAGGAGAAATAATTCCTGCTTGTCTAATTCCTCTACCCACTTGAATTAATCTGGACTGAGATGAAGACAAACTCGGACAGATACGGATCTTTAAACCAGAATACCAAGAGCGAAGGACTCGTATGACAGCTAGGGGCAATCCAGCATGGATTAAAGTGAGCAGAGCGGATGCATGAGAAATGTTATCAAAAGCCCCTTTGATATCAATCAAGAGGGCGTATAGCGGTTGACCAGAGATTCTCGCTTCTTCAATAACTTTGCTGAAAGATACATGGGCGTGGTCACATCCCAAACCTCTCTTGAAACCAACTTGATTAGAACCAGTGTCAAGAATTACAAGAAGATTCTTCAAACACTACTCAAACACTTTCCCTCACAGAACCCCTAGTAATTGGCCTCCAGGAACTACAAGATGACAAGTATTTTCCCGCTCTTAGGAATACGCGTAACTATGCCAATATAGAATGACGATGGTACTAAACCAGTAGTAAGTAAAAGGTTGAAAAATGCCAGTAGAGTAAAAAGAAAAAAAGAAGGAGCAAGTTTGAGGTGATTAGCATATAAGCCATCGTGATCCTTAGCCGACTGCGCCTTTAACGTTTTGATTGCTCCACGTAACATATCCTCAGAAATCCTGTAATCAGTTGAAAAATTCTTCAACCTTTCATCTAATTGCAACACAATACTGTTAGAATCGTACGAAGTCGACAACTTAGAAAAATGATTTTCCCACTCTTTTAGCGATGGTGTGGAATCGCAACTGAACCTGAACTGAATCGCCCTGAACTGAAGCGGCATGTGGTCACTAACGGGGAAATCTTCGATTACAGTAACCACAGGCAAAGGTTCACTTGGGTTAGAAGAAAAAACATAATCAATATTAGGTATACTACCACTCCAATGAATATAAGTAAAATCCTAGGACTTCGGTAAAACAGAAAAATTAGGAAGACAAGAAGATAAAATTGTACCCCTTTCTTTTTTCTATATTTGGATCACAGTTAAAATCATCTAAAATATAAGTACGCAAATTTGACTGTAAACTAGAGACAAAACGACTAAGATTAAAACAGCATTGAGTAAACGCATCAAAAGAAATATCATCATGGTAATCAGTCGGAAAAGAACAATTAATTAAAACTACGTTTGAAAAACTACAAGCTAAAACACTTGTATCAATTGCTAGAATAGCTGCATTAAGAGACTTGGGTAAAATAGTAGCTAAACCACCGGAGAGACGTCCACCAGTCGGTGTATCGGGAACAGCAAAAATATCATGCTGAGTAGACAAACTAGAAAGCAGATTCAACGAATGATCAAGGAGGTGGTGTTCCTGAAGACATAATAACGATGATTCTTCATTAAAAAAAGTATGAAGTACAGGTAATTTCCCTAACACACCATTTGTATTAAAGGACGTAATACAAAGTAATACATTCATTTACAAAAGTTCTTTAAAATTGGACACCAAAAGCTGTAAACTGGATGATCATTCGAGCCACAACTGGCGCATTTAACTGGCGCTTGACATGGAGAGTCTTTAGTCGAAATGTGATTACTGCTATATCAGGTACATTATGAAATTATGTATTTAACATACTGTAATGGGACAATAATTTGCCCATGACGTGGGGTCCTTGCCTAGCTTTTGAATAGACGTTACGCAGCCATAAATGAAACTATCAGGAACAAGCGACAATGCTAGGCAAGACTGGAAAATATTTGCAAATGGTTAAGTAGAGCAAGAGAATCATAAGTGAAAAATCAGTAAGAAAGGTCGTCACTATCAAGGCTATTTAAACGCTTAATTTTTCTTAAAGCCCGGTGAATATCAGACATTGCTATAGGCTGGATGTGAGCCTGCAGGAGACAATATTGCAATAGCGGTTTAAGCAATTTATAATAAAAATAATGAAGACTAAGATAATAATGAGACAAATGCACTGAGCACGCGCTTATAATGATCAACAAAATTAGCTAGATGGAGATAAGATAGGGCAGATAGGGAACATTTCTCATTATTAATAACCTTATTCCAGGAGGCAGTATCGGTGGTGCCAGGCTATGCATTCAAGCATGCTCTGTTCAAACTGGCCTTATATTCAAGTTTACACTTTTTTTTCACAGAGAGCACAGCTCCGGACAATGGCCGGTTACATGATATCGACATACGCAGCCAAAATTTGGCTTTTTATTTCACTTGGTATTAACCAAGTAACATATAGCAATCACAAATTCTGTCGGTCTATTGGTCCCGGTTTTGCTACTTTAGGCACTTCCAGGTAAGCATGGCCGATGAAGTTTGGCAGGCGTATGAGAGACCGTACCAGATTAAATTAGAAATGGTCATTTTCCTGATTTGACCATCCGGGGAGGGAGAGTGGGGGCCCGTTATTTTGGAAAAAATAGATAAAATGAAGTATTTTTAACTTAAGAACGGTTGATCAGATCTTAATGATATTTGATGTTTGGAAGGATATCGTGTCTCAGAGCGGTTATCTTAAATCCTGACCGGATCTGGTGTTATTGGGGAGGAGTTGTGAGGGGAAACCTAAAATTTTGGAAACACTTGGAGGAATCGGGATGAAACTTGGTGGAAAAAATAAGCACAAGTCCTAGATACATGATTGACATAATCAGAACGGACATGTTCTCTTTGGTGTATTTGGGGAGGGGGGAGGGTGGATTCTGAAAAATTAGAAAAAATGAGGTATCTTTAACTTGCGAACGGGTGATCGGATCTCAATGAAATTTGATATTTAGAAGGATATCGTGTCTCAAAACTCTTATTTTAAATCCCGGTCGGATCTGGTGATATTGGGGGGGAGTTTGGGGTGGGGGAATCTAAAATCATGGAAAAAGCTTAGATTGGAGGGATTGGGATGAAGCTTGGTGGAAAAAACAAGCAGAAGTCCTAGATACGTGATTGACATAATTGGACCGGATCCGCTCTATTTAGGAGGGGGGTTTTTTGCTAATTTCTTAAAAGTAGAAAAAATTACATATTTTTAACTTACGAAAGAGTGATCGGATCTTCATGAAACTTCATATTTAGAAGGACCTCGTAACTCAGATCTCTTATTTTAAATCTTAAGCGGATCCATCATCGTTGGGGGGCAGTTGGGGGGGGGTGGAAATCTTAGAAAATACTTAAAGCGGAGAGATGAGGATGAAACAGGATGGGAAAAATAAAAACTTGTCTAAGATACGTGACTGACATAACTGGACCGGATCTTCTCCCTTTGGTGGAGCTGGGGGAGGGGGTAATTTGGAAAAATGAGGTGATTGTAACTTACGAATGGGGTGACCAGATCTTAAAGAAATTTAATATTTAGAAGGATCTTGTGCTTTAAAGCTCTAATTTTGAATTCTGAAAGATCCGGTGACATTGGGGGAGTTGGAGGGGGAAACCGAAATTCTTGGAAAACGTGAAAATTGGGGTATTTTTATCTTACGAATAGGTGATCGGATCTTAATGAAATTTGATATTTAGAAGGAATTCATCTCTCAGAGCTCATGTTTGAGCAAGTCAATATTTTATATTACGGCTTATTTTCAGAAAAACATGATTGGTTTTTAATTTTAGTACTCGTAAATATAATTTTAGGCGAGGCCTGGAACTTGTATCATGAAAATTACATGTGAAACAGCTTCAAGTTTTTGGGTTGACATCATACTTCAAACAAACAATCGTGCATATCCAAATTTTGATCTAACTGTGGATGATTTGATCAAGGTCAAATTTTTGCCTTCAGCCATTTCACCAGAGAATGTTGCCCCACCCTTACGAATTTTCGCAAAACCAATGAATGGTCAATACAATGTGGGCAATTTAAAAGTAAAAGCTCATATTAGAGAAGTATTCTCAATTCCTTTGCGTCCAAGCCAGCACTTCACCATAGATCTTTGGGATGACGGCTTTGGTGGTAAGAATTATTTTTTTATTCTTGTTAAACAGTAGCACTTTTTACTTTGATTCAAATATGTAGATTTACTTATAGTAACTAAATTAAAATAAATCCAAAGCCTGATAACGAAAACACTTATAAATAATTAGGGAAAGAAAATACATTTTCCATATCAGGATCGTAAAAAGTGGGTTGTTCTTATCAGATACATGTATTTGCTCCTAAATTTTGCTTTTCTTTTATCTTTAATATCCTTTTATCAGTAATTACTTTCCGCTCACTTTCTCCTCGTTTTTCTACACTGACTGTCGGTTTTTTTTTTACTGTGTTTGAATTTCACGTTACTGAAAAAGTTTAATAAAGTAGTTGTCTTTTACTTTTTTATTTCTATCTTTTCTTTCTAGCTTTAATGTCCATACGAAAAAATAGTTAAATTTCTAGTCTTGTGTCCAACAATTTTTGTATACTAAATATCTGCTCTAATAGTTAAATTTTCATTCTATAAATATAAGTTTTCATCATTATTTATACAAGCAACTACATTACACAGGTTATGCTTGGAGCATACGATTTAGAGTTGACTAGGCTTAAATTTTACCTTTTCGACTTTTTGTTTTCTAATGACAATACCAGTTAAGTTGTGCATGTGCTTGGAGGTCTGCATGCCACAGTGAGTTTCGGTAGCTCCCTGGTTTTCTTGTCACACTGGTAGAGCTAAAAGGATTATTATGAACATGCAAAAACTAAAAGACAAAATACAAAAACTAAAGCCATGACAACCTTTATTTTCAACTATAGGAATATTCGCATGAATTTACCAAGAACTTGCTTATCTTTTAAGACGTTTTGAAAAGATTAAGTATCTCAATTCACTGCCTTAGCTTCAGATTTAAAAGCCTAAAACAAAATAGGAAATGACTTACAATCCAACATGAAGTTTTTTCTATTTGTTTTTGTGCTTAAGTCAGTGAAACCTGAAAATTTTTTGACACTTCTGTTATGTGTGTTTCAGCAGGAGGTTGCCACTCTAAGGAAACAGGGCCTACCTAAGCACAATTTCCCACTCTCCTTCTATATAATATTTCGTGTCTCATTCACAGAAATTCACAAACCTTACGAAGGCTGCACTCCTCACCAGGGTAACAAATATGGCTGCATTTCTTGTCTCTTTCAGCGAGAGCAGTGAGGGTCCAATCTTTTTAAAGACACACAAAGCCGCTACTCTTTTCTTCTTTACTGTTAATCCCGAGGAAGCTTAAGAGCGATTCCCTCAAGACGCAAATGATATTAATTCTCTTCAAAATGCTAGTGTTTGTTACATAATAGAGTGCTTTCCTGAAGATACAGGTGTTTCTTACATAATAGGGAGTGTTGTCATCAAGATACAGATGGTTATTATGCTAATTACTTAAAAAACCTACGATTACCAGGAATAAACCCTCAGGGCTCGCTAATTGAGGTGCGAACATAGATGTTATGTAATAGTTTTTTTTTTAATATTAAAAAACCTAAGGATGATGGGAACTCCGACATACCACCCCTCAAAGCAGGGACTTAGTTCAAATTGAGTATAACCCCAGTATTTACATATGAAGATGACATAATTTCGATTGACTTTTTTTGGATCGTGTGCACCTTTATAATCTAATAAAACAGGTTTGAAGGTCAACGACATGTGACTGTAAGACGTAACGGGTAATAGTTCAGTGTGTCAACAACGAGGATATTACTGTTGGCATATTCTTTAGCAATGGATACTTTTAAAGTATTGGAACTTGAAGGCCATAGCAATGGCGAAATAAAACCTAAACTACCTAACATAGCATTATAAATTACAAGAGGTTGTCAGCTAACCCTAGAATGGAATGAGATGTTTGTAAGATATGTAATTTCACTGTGTAAAATTCAATTTGGAAGAACACTCGTGTTTTGCAGCAAAAGTGAATATAATACATATACAAATATTATAAGACGGATTAATCGCATTAGTGAAATATAATGAAGACTTTGATCTAAATCAATATATACAAAAGGAGTAAGTTTGTGATATTCTTGAAAGTTTTGTTTGTTGTTCGATATTTTACTAGTGATGAGAAGGTATATAGAATCTTTATTATTTTTTAGCCTATAATCAGCAGTAAGAGTGTAAAGATTAAAAACGATTGGATTTGAGAAACAAAAAAATCATGCGGAATCTAGTGACTTTGGAAAAATGTTCGATTCTGATGATTTTCAAGAGTTCTCTCTTCAAAGGAAAATATTCTCTCTAAGAAAGCTCAATCATATAATAAAAAATGGCGCTCCATCTTTAGACTATTCTATGAAATTTTACAGCATGGGCCTGATGCACTTACTCATTTTAATGATGTACTAATCGAAATAAAACAAATTATATTTTGGTTTCCCTTTTGAAATCTAACTAGATTAAAAAAAAAATAAGTTGAAGGTGATTTTTGATGTCACACTATTACTCCTCCTCCTAGAAGATATTCATTTTATTGATCAAATGTCAGTTCCTTTATCGAAGTAAAATAGTCAATTATAATTGGTCCTCCCGGCCTTTAAGAACCTAAGACCGTGGAAGCGGTTTACTAGTTCCTCAGAATATGTTCCATGACCCTCTTTGCGCCACATAGCTTCATTACCTGTCTCCCCAAATCTCACATCTCTTCACTCGCTTGCACGGTTAACATTATCTTGATTTTCTGTTTTATGTTTTTTTTTATATCTGAACAAACTTTTTCATTGCTTCTTCGATTTAGATTTCCGTTTCCACCAAAGTAATACCCTGCTCGGGATTTTTACGTTTTCACTATATTTTTAGTGTTAGAACCTTTTTGGTAGCCATTGCGTAAATGCATGCCATTGCAGTTTCAGTATTGTTTCGTCAAATCCACCTAATTGTAAGCACACCGATCGGCCAACCTTTTTCTTAAGCTCACGAATACTAGTTGAAGCGTTAAACATAACTACCTCAGCTTTAAGCCTTTCTGAAAGACTTTCCTCTATAAATGGTTTCGATTCAATTAAAATCTTCATGTCATTTGTTTTTTGTCTCTCATTGACTCAAAACACCATAAGGCACTTCCTCTTCATCGTACAACATCAAATTTTTCTTTATTCTTGTAGCCAAATATTTCCGTTATATCGTTGAAAATTCATAACAATTTAATAAATTCGATAAAACTTGAAAGTGTTACGTGTGTTTTTTTGTGATTTTTGGCAATGATGTAAGGGAAGTCAATTTGCTTTGTCATTCTGATAAGGTTATTTTTGTTTTAATATAAAACTTTATTTAGTCTTCTCAGCCCAGTTTTTCCGTTTGCAAAAAGATACGGTGAAATAAACAGGCTACGGCCACTAGGTTTGGGAACGTAAAAGCGTTGAGCACCATCCGAGGCAAGGACGTCAGGGAGACTTACTGCCCTAGATGAGGCAAGAGGGAGGTGGGGGGAGCCGATAGGGTGGTTAATGACTTGAAATAGCATCTAAAACTATGGGTAGCCAAACTAATTATGAGAAAACGTTTCCTGGTGAGCTGACAAGATAATAAGATAATCATTAAAATTTGATTACTTTTAATTGCCTTTAAACAATGACTGTACAGACTAGGGACTCTGGATAAAAACAGCAGAAGGTAATCGCTGTAAGTAAACACAGTATGCGGAATAGTATCCAAACAGATTAAAGATGCAATACCCAATTTACAGTCATTATGATATTACCCATTATTATACCCATTACCCATTATAATGGATTCAAACACTTATATTGGTCAAAGTAATCCAGGAATTCGGCAATGATCATTGATCAAAAGAATCTCAGAGTAAACAAGCCAACAGTTGCAGGTAACTGTTGCTTTTATTTGACTTATAAACTTTTATTTGACTTTTATAAACTTTTATTTGACTTTATAAACCGCACATTCTGCCACAAAACGGGACTTGGACATCGCTAAATTTCCTTCTTAAGTCGTTTACGTCCTAGTGGGTTTGGTTTTTATAGCCATTGCAAAACCTGTAATCTAGTAAAGTGGTTACTACTTAGTTACTTGTGTTTTTCGTCTTTTAAATTATTTATTAAAATCAAATTCTTACAGCAATTGTTAGCTTATCACAAATTTCTATTCCAGTGAAAGATTTTTAGTTATAGTACGGTAGAAATTAAAATTTGGAATTGGAAAAATGAGGTGATTTATTCGAAAGTGACACCATCAAATTGTCAAAGAATGATATTTTAAAATTCAAAATTTGTAAATGTGTGAAATTTTGAATCTTCATTTAGAAAAAATCAAAGCTTTTACTTCCTGCTTTCGGAGAAATTTTTGAAAATTCATAGAAATTATTGAAATTCTAGAGACTATTTAAATTTCTAAGAAATTTGGGAAAGTATTGAAATACTTTAATGTCGAAGTCTTTGACTTGTTTAAGAGAATTTTAATATCCTAGAAATGTGTGCTGATGAGATTTATTGAATTTATTGATAAAGTTAAAAAATTTTAGCGGTCGAAGTCTAAAATTCAAATTCTTAGAAACTTGAAGTTACAAAAGTGGGTGGCTTTTTTTTTGAAAAACCATTGAATCGTTATTTTACCATTTTCCAAGGACTCATGAGCTTTAAAGTATTACATGTAGCGGGGCTTAAAAACGTATAGGGATTTGAAGCTTTAAATTTTGGATTTTTTATATCTGATACATTTCGAGTTTGATAAATTTGTTGAGATATTTAAAAAGAAAAGAGTTTTGACTTTCTAAAATAGGAATTCAGGGGTGCCAATTACTGAATCGCCCACACGTACTGAAGCATCTCTCAAGCTGTCTTCCTTTAGTCTTTTTCCCAACATTTTCGTACTGAAACAGGTGAGTTAAAGTTATGATTTAGTTAAGTGATCTACTCATTTATTTCCTATTTTGTTCGTAGGCTAGATGGGATTTTTTATATAGGCAAATCTTAATTGAGGCGTCTATTTTGTTGCGCCTTGTTTGAAATTAATGAATTCTGTGTTTAGTGTTCTTGTTTTATGGCATTAATGATGCCAAATTGAATATAAGCTTTAGCCGTTTAATTTTGAAGGGGGATCATTTTCCTTTTTTTTCTGAGCTTAGACGCTTTGTTTGGATACTCTGTATTAGTTAAAAACTTTGGAAAGGTTGATAAAAAGCTTTTTGGAAAAGTTGGAAAGGTTGTTCGGAAAAAATTTTGGGTAGTTTTAAAAACACTTCTTAATGTTCTAATTGAAATGTTAAACATAGTGGAGTTGCAAAAGGCTTAGGGCTTAAAAATGTTACATTATGTACTATTTATATCTGGAATATTTCGAGTTTGAAGATACTTTGAGATATTTGAAAATAAAAGGGTTTACTTTTTCTTTTCCACAAAATAATCCTCCTCCCCATGGAAGTATCTTTTAGACAATGCAAGCCCAGTTAAAATTTGCCCCGGACAATAGCCCTTAACAACTCTACATGTAAAATTGAGTCGGTAAAGAGAAACCAAGACAAATAAAAAGAATTTCTTATAAAAATTCCGGTATTTTTTTTTTTGGGGGGGGGGTATACAAAAACTAAAAACACATAAAGTTTGTTTATATTCATTTTTTATGTTTTCATGAGTAAGAAAAATGTTTGGAGGGCGGGGGACTCAAATCAAACTCTGGTAAAATTGATTCGGCAAAGAGAAACTAAAACAAATAAAAAGAATTTTGTATAGGAATTCTGAGAAATACCCTCAGTGAAAGTTTCCAGGAAATATTAACCCCTCTGAAAACTTCCTTTCCCATGAAAAATTGTCTCCGGAGAAAAACTCCCCGGCAGAAAGTTCGCACCCGTGTTGCACCCGTGACCTTTCTTCTGGTAAAAATACAAATTCCGAAGTTTTGCAAATAGGAGCTCGAAACCTCTAAATTCTTATTCTCTGATATGCCGAACCTCAAAGTGTGATTTTCATTAAGATTATTTGGCTTTGATGGGGCGTTTCTAACTTTTTTTTTTACGAAAGGGCAAATTTTTTCAGTCTCGTAAAATTTGATTGGTAATATTAAACTCAGTGAACCTTATATATTTGGAATCAGCATAATAAACGAACGCTTTTGATGTATCTATTGGTATCAAAATTGCGTTTTCTAGAATTTTGGTTACTATTAACCCGCATCACTCCTTACTTACAGTTCGTTACCACGAACTATTTGATGTGCCTGTTTTAAAAAATACATTGTTCTCTGTTTATAGACCCTGACACTTTCCAAGATGGAATCTATTCGGGTATGCTGGTTCCACCTTCCTGCTCTTTTAGTTCTTGCTCATTATCAGGTGGAACATATTCAATGGGAATTGAAATAGAGTCAGATGAAAGCAGCTTGTTATTTTCCGGTGGCCACAAGTCTATTTCAGCTGACCAAAGTAAGAGCAATACAACTTTATTTGCCACAATTTTCACGGAATTACTTTCTACAAAATTGGACGTCCTGTCACACTACCATTATTGATTTGGAAAAAAAAAAAAATATAGTATCATCATAATTTTGTTCCTAATGATCTTCAGTTAAGTAATGACTACTATTATTTTGCAAAAAAGCAAGCCCATTGTATTTCTTCTAAAAAGTTGAAGTATCATTCAATATAAATGGGCCAAAAGGATCTATCTGAATCTTTCGCCGTTTTTCTGATATTAAGCCATCCAGATCATTCGAATTTTTCACAGTCCCTTCTTAGTGATCTTAGTGAGCCTTTGCATAATCGTGGGTACTTGCATGATATACCCCTGCCTAATAATCTTCCAAGATGTTTCTTCGACGCTCAATCCGAATGAAATATACCACAGTAAGATAAAAATATAATAACTTAGAAACAAATTTAGGCTATAGCGGGTCTGCATACCTAATGTGTTGGGTACAATTATTCTGCATACTATGTAGTAATAATTGTCGTCTACCTTGACACTGTCTTAATAGTTTACCAAAACAAACTCTCCTCTCCACCCTAATACGTAAATATTTAGCCCAAATTATACATTTCCCATCTTTTCGGTTACTTCTCTTTGTCATGTCTCACGCGAAGCTGAAAGAAGCTAACAAAAAAACAAACAAAAACAAAAACAGTTCTATAATGCGTCAATGAATGAAAAACTTGATTCGTAGGGGGTTTATCATACAAGCACCTACTTGTGTTTTAGGCAAGGCTCTGCTAAGATTTATTTTCGATTTTTATTATAATCCACTCTCATTACTACGAGGAAAACCATAAAGACACGAATTTCACCTTGTAAACTTCAGCAAAATAATCGGTACAAACGAAAACATAACTGCTTTCTAGTTTTGTCGGCATACATGAACAGGAATTGTTATATTGATTGCTGTTGAAGAGACCTAAAAGGATAGTATAAATTTAGTTTAGAAATAAAGCTATATTATTTCAATAAAAGGAGAACGATTCAAACATAATTTGAGTTGTGTTTTTGTTTTGTACACGATTGTACTGGATTGAACAAGTACACAATTTGTGGTATAAAAAACAATAATTGTGTATTCTTCTAAAATCCAAGAATTATCTCTTAGAGTCATCATAGGTAACCATGTTAGGAAAAGGGTTGCGTGAAAATTATTTATATCAACGGAAGATCAACAACTCCAACTTGCAAACGGAGTTACAACCATATCTGTTTGTTCATGATGTAATGTCAAGAATACAGAGAACAAACAAAACAATTTTCTAAGAAGATAAGCAGAAATGGAATTTCAGAATTGTTTGAAATTACCATAGATATGAGAAAGCCGGCCATCCCCTTAATCTAGCTATTCTTTGTCCTTAAAAAAGTTTTTTAGCATAATATTTGAACATTAGAATATGTCCAAAAAACATTGCTTTCTTTTTCCGTATACACACGGAATTATTTGGGAGACACAGAAATCTTTAAAAAACTAAATGAGTGAACGACTAATTGCCCAGGACGACAGCTCCCTCTTTTGTAAATTCAAATTCTGAATAACTTGCCAATACTAATCTTAAACCCTGGAGGTTATACATATAGTTTGCTCAATTTATTGACAAATTAACGACACAATATTAACGAAATAGATAACAAATTAACGAAACAATATTATGTTCCACCATGTTGATTCGACATCTTTTCTCTCAACTCTTTATTATTTACCACTCGCTTGAAAAATTTCACACTATTTTCAAAGCACGTAAAAATTCATAACATTTTCTTTTTGTAATTAGAAAACTCAAAATTTGCGTCTGTTCCTTGGGGTTACTTGGGTAAGAGCTCCCTTACATCTTAAGCCTATATTTCATTCTATCTACAAGGTTGGTGGTATTGTAATTTCTTAATACTTTAATCATAGATTGTAGCTAGGCCCCTGAAATCTTGAGCCAGCCATTTTTTCAGTTTTGCGAAACCTTATAATATCTAATTATGCTATTTTTATTGGCCAAACCAGCCTGTTTCTTCAGAAAAGTGGGCTTGAATTGATTTTACAGCAATTCTAAGACTTACACTCAACTCACTGTGTAAAACAACCGATACAGGTTACGATTTGTGTGTTTATATCCTTATTGTATAGAGGAAACCGTCCCGAAGAAACTTCTTATAATCTTCTTCTTAAGCTTTAACTCAATTGCCACTTTAGACCTTGTGTGTTAGCACTAGGCTTTGAGACAGGTACCTAACAGATACAACCAAACAGGTAACATTTATCTATGCTCCAAAAATTGACGTAGTCGTTAAGCCGTATACTTGATAATAAATCATTGGAGCCTTTTGACCTTCACTATAGGCAACGCTCTAGCATTACCTTTGATAGATAGTAGATACGACCATTAGGGCTATACACCAAGGTCTTCTCCCCAAAGGCACCTATTGAAGGCAATTCACTCTCACAAGGACCCATATGTTAGCTAAGAGGTTTCTTTGGCAGATACCCAAGGCCATGAACCAGTATATAAGCAATAGTTGCATGTCAGGTTACTTTGAACTTTCTCGTTGAAAGGCATGAAACATATGTTCAAAGGAATTTTGTAATAAGGTCTTTATGTAATAGATTATTTATCCGTCTTCAATTACAGTTTTGCACATGTACCATGATTGATTGCAAATCTGTCATCATTTCTTTTTTAACACAGGGTTACGAAAAACATTTTTGCTTCGCCATTTTATTATATCTTACAAGTGGATGGAACCTAAGGGTACCTCCCCATGGCAAAAAAATCCTGTAAAACGAATATAATTTATTTCCAATTCTGAACTCTTTTTTGACTTTTAAAAACAAGAATGCCTCCAGGTCAAAAACGCTTATAGAAGCTATAAAAAGACAATGATTTGCATCCAAACGTCAATAGTAGTTATTGTTATGCAACTGTCTGAGATTGTTAAGACATTTAATTTTAGATTCCCTGTGTCCCGCTCGTCATTTGTGTTCCGGTCTGTAGTGTCATCTTATAATGACTTCATATACAAAGCCTTATATACTTATAATGACGTCATATGCAAACCCACAAACAAACAAACATGCATACATACAACTTATTTATATATATATATATATATATATATATATATATATATATATATATATATATATATATATATATATATATATACTAGCTGTTTGGGTGGCGCTTCGCGCCACCCCAACACCTAGTTGGTTGCGCACCCCCACGCGCACAAGTCGTTACGCGCCATATTAGTTACATGCCATTGTAGTTGCGTCCCTGTGTCCCACCTGTGAATATATATATATATATATATATATATATATATATATATATATATATATATATATATATATATATATATATATATATATATATATATATATATATATATATATATATATATATATATATATATATATATATATATATATATATATATATATATATATATATATTTTAACTACGTAAAACTTGCGAATGTACAACATTCTTGGCTGTCCCATTGTCTGTGCATATACCGGGACACAAGGAATGTTCGATTAGCAATCACCATCAACAAAGCACCGGGACACAAATGACGACCGGGACACAGGGAGTATAAATGACGACCAGGAAATAAATAAAAAAAAAACTAAAAAAACTAAAAAAAGGTAAAAACTCCAAAAAATAAAAAGAAAAAAACTAAAAACTAATAAAAAGCTAAAAAACTAAAAATGAAAAAAAGGGGAAAACCAAAACAAAAAAAAACAAAAAAACGATAAAGGTAAAAACTACAAAAAAAACTAAAAAGAAAAAAGAAAAAAACTAAAAAAAACTAAAAAAAGTAAAAACTAAAAAAACTAAAAAGAAAAAAGGGGAAAAACACAAAAATTTATTTCATTATATACCAATTCAAAAACGAATGTTTATAAAGACCGGGGCACCGGGACACAAATGACGACCGGGACACAGGGAATATAAATGACAACCGGGACACAGGGACACAACTACAACGGGGACGCCGGGGGGAACGGGGGATATATAAATAACGACGGGGACACAGGGAATGTTCGATTAGAAATCACCATCAACAAAGCTCAAGGGCAATCAGTAGAATCATGAGGTATAACAAAAAAACTAAAAAAGGTAAAAAACAAAAAACTAAAATAAAGACCAATTCAAAAACGAATGTATACACAGACCGGGACACCGGGACACAAATGACGACTGTGAATTTAGATAGATATATATCTATCTATATATATATAAAAACTAGCTGTTTTTATATGTTATATATAAAAACACCTAGTTGTTGGGGGCGCTTCGCGGCCCCCAAGCCCCCCCCCCGTGAGCGTTACGCGCCATTGTAGTTGTGTCCCTGCGTCCCACCTGTGAATATATATATATATATATATATATATATATATATATATATATATATATATATATATATATATATATATATATATATATATATATATATATATATAATATACAACATTCTTCGCTGTCCCATTGTCTGTGCATATAAATAGATTGTCAGGTTTACCGACTCTTGAACATGCAACATATAATTTTCCATGGGAAAAACAATCTGAATTCAGATCTATACCTCATTATTCTAGTGATTTCCCTTGAGCTTTGTTGATGGTGATTGCTAATCGAACATTCCCTGTGTCCCCGTCCTCATTTATATCTCCCCTTGTGCCCCCGGCGTCCCCCTTGTAGTTGTTTCCCTGTGTCCCGGTCGTCATTTGTGTTCCGGTGTCCCAGTCTGTAATTTCTCTTTGAGTGTAGCGGTCGTCATTTATATTCCCTGTGTCCCAGTGTCCCAGTCGTCATTTTTGTCCCGGTTGTCATTTGTATTCCGGTGTCCCAGGCTGTAATTATTTTTTGAGTGTCCTGGTCGTCATTTATATTCCCTGTGTCCCGGTTGTCATTTTGTCCCGGTGCTTTTTTGATGGTGATTGCTAATCGAACATTCCTTGTGTTCCGGTCGTCATATATATTCCCTATGTCCCGGTGTCCCGGTCGTCATTTGTGTCCCGATGTCCCTGTTGTTGTTTCGTTAGTCGACAAACATGACGTCAGTCAACACACAAACATGACGTCACTCGACACATCTACAACTTATTTTTATATATATAGATAAGTTGTTTGTCTGTGTGTCTGTCTACTGACGTCATGTTGTGTGTCGACTGACGTCATGTTTTTCAACTGACGTCATTAGGAGGATTGAGCATTATTCTGTCATGAAGTTTCGAGTGACGTCATGTCATCATGTCATGTCGTCATGAAGTTAGTTGTCGTCATGTTTGTTATGAAGATGACGTCATTAAAGGTATAAGGTATTTAAGACATTCGTTCACGAAAAAATGTTTAATTGTAAAATGACTGAAGAACCTACAATGGCAACAGCCGAGGAAGCTGCTCAAAGAGTCTATGCCAAAGAACTTGCTGCTGATAGAGAAAGTAAGAAAAGAAAGCGTGCCGAGGAATCACAAGAACAGCAAGAAAACAGGCTTGCGGCTGATAGAGAAAGTAAGAAAAGAAAGCGTGCAGAGGAATCACAAGAGCAACCTGAAAATTTTCGCCTATCATTCAGGTACAGCCCAGTCAATGATTATAGCTTGAGTAGATCTGTTCAAATCGGGACTATGTCTAAAATTTGCCCCTATTGCAAGGCCTTGAAATTTAATGGTTAAACAATGGGAATGTGTTGCGCCTCAGAAAAAGTTAAACTTCCTCTATTGGCTGCACCACCAGAGCCATTGAAGACTTTGCTTACTGGAACTACGTCAGAATCTAAGCGTTTTTTATTACAGATCAGAAAACTTAACTCATGTTTCCAAATGACGTCGTTTGGTGCCCAAATCGAAAATCCAGAACAATTTATGCCTACTTTAAAATTAAAAGGGCAAATTTATCATGCACGTTGCGAAATTTCTCCCGACATTGAAAGGGCAATCGTTTCTCAATTGCAACACCTTTTCCACGAATATAATAATTTAGTGCGTCTGTTCAAAACAGCTGACGATTTTATGCCTACTGATACGCATAAAGTTGTTATTTCCGCTGACAAAACGCCTCCTGGCCAACATTTGCGCAGATACAATGCTCCAACTATCGACGAAGTGGCAATCGTTATGGTCGGTGATCAGTTTTTACCTCGAGATGTTATTCTTCATAAGCGAAACGCTCAGTTGGTAAGAATTGCTGAAACTCATCGATGCTACGATGCCCTACAATATCCTATCATTTTTGGGATGGAGCCGACGGCTATCACTTTAAAATTAAATTGATAAATCCAGCCACTAACAAGGAAATGAATAAGAAATGCAATGCAATGCATTATTATTCATATAGACTAATGATTCGGCAGGATGAAGACAATTATATTTTAAAATGCCGTCAATTGTTTCACCAATACGTCGTTGATATATATGCAAAAATTGAATCAGAACGTTTGCTGTTTATCCGTCTGAATCAGACCAAGCTCCGCTCTGAACAATACATTCATTTGCGAGATGCAGTTGTAAATGACGGTAATACCACAAACGTTGGAAGATTAACGATTTTACCTTCGTCATATGCTGGCAGTCCCCGTCATATACATGAACATACTCAAGATGCTATTGCGTATGTTCGTCTCTATGGTCGTCCAGATTTATTTATTACATTTACATGTAATCAATCTTGGGACGAGATACAGCAGCTTTTATGACATTATGGCCCGTGTCTTCCGACAAAAGTTGAAATCACTGATAAAGTACATATTAAAACTTGAAGTGTTTGGGTCAGTGCGATGCTGGATGTACTCAGTGGAATGGCAAAAACTAGGATTGCCACACGCACATATGCTAATCTGGCTACATTATACAATTACAGGTAACGAAATTGATGATGTGATTTCTGCTGAAATACCTGATGAAAATGTCGATAAGGGTATTGTTGTTGATAAGTCGATATAATGTGGATAAGTATGATATTGTTGTAAAAAATATGATACATGGACCTTGCTGTGCACTGAACGAAAATTTACCATGCATGACCAAAGGAAGGTGCACAAACCAATATTCTCGACTTTTAGTACCCAACACAATTACTGGTAATGATGGTTACCCACAATATAGAAGAAGATCTACTGAAGATGGCAGTAAAACAGCAATAATAAAGAAGCGTAACGGTACCACCATCGAAGTAGATAACCAGTGGGATGTTCCATACTCCCCATTATTATCAAAAATATTTAATGCACACATAAACGTTGAATACTGTAACTCCGTAAAGGCAATCAAATACATATGTAAATACGTCAACAAAGGCAGTGACATTGCAGTTTTTGGCTTGCAGTCCGAAATCAAAGATATCGACGAAATCGTACAATATAAGGCTGGAAGATACATAAGCAGTAATGAAGCTGTTTGGCGAATTCTTTCATTTCCGATACATGAACGTAGTCCCGCTGTTGTTCACTTAGCGTTACATTTACAGAATGGTCAACGTGTTTATTTTTCGGAATCCAACGTGCAACAAAGATCCCTGAATCCACCGGATACAAAGTTAACTGCTTTCTTTTCTCTATGCAAAAATGATTCTTTTGCAAGAAAACTGCTGTATACTGAAGTGCCTTCGTATTACACCTGGAATAGTAAAAATAAAGTATTTGAACGTCGAAAACAGGGTAAGTCAGTGGACGGCCAACTTACCATCTTCAAAGATACCACGATAGGAAGACTCTACACCGTTCACCTCAATCAACATGAATGCTTCTTTCTATGCCTGCTTTTGGTGAATGTATCCGGTCCATGACACTTACCGTAGTGCATGCCAAGCTCTGAATTTATTGGAGAATGACCAACACTGGGATAACTGCATCAATGACGCGTGTGAAACGTCAACTCCAAGTCAAATTCGTGCATTGTTTGGAATCATTCTAACAACTTGCTCTCCTTCAGCTCCTACAGAGTTATGGGGAAATATAAATCGAGAATGTCCGAAGATATACTCCATCGAAAACGGCTAGAGACGTCAGTTATGACTTTTGATTTTACATCAGAAATTTATAACTACACTTTAGTTATGATAGAAGATTTGTGCGTATCTATGACAAACAAACCTCTTCAGGATTTGGGAATGCCTTCAGCTAATCGTACCGCTGCTTTTTCGACATGTGTAGAATTGGATCGTGAACAAAGTTACAGTACGAGTAATCTATTGTCGTGTGTACAAAATAACATTTCAAAGTTAACGTCGGAATAAAAAGACATTATCATGCGATCATGCATTGTGTCGATAACAACGTTGGAGAAATTTTCTTTTTGGATGCGCCAGGATGTACTGGTAGAACGTTTGTGTGGCATCAATTCGATCAAAAAATGATATAGCGTTGGCAATTGCGTCGTCCGGAATAACCGCAACGTTGATGCCTGGTGGAAGAACTGCTCATTCTGCTTTGAAATTGCCTCTGAATTTGCATTCTACAGAAAATCCCACGTGCAATATTTCCAAATCATCTGGGATGGGTAAAGTATTGCAGCAATGCCAACTTATTATTTGGGACGAGTGCACAATGGCACACAAAAAAATCGCTCGAGGCTCTGGATCAATATTTGAAAGATTTGCGAGGGAATTAGACACCCTTTGGTAGCATTAATATTACTTACGGGAGATTTCAGGCAAACATTACCTATAATACATACATCAACCCCTGCAGACGAAATGAATACATGCCTGAAAAATTATAATTTATGGGCACACGTAAAGACATTAAAATTAACTACAAATATGCGTGTTGGATTGCAAAACGATGACTCTGGTCAAACATTTTGAGATCAATTGCTGGCAATTGGAAACGGAAAGCTCCCAGTAGACTCAATTTCAGGACGTATACAACTACCTGCTGAATTCTGTAATTTAGTGACGTCCAAAAATGAGTTGATTGAAAAAGTATTTCCGAATATTCTAAACGATTATAAAAATAATAAATGGCTAAGTGAAAGAGCAATTCTTGCACCAAAAAATATAGACGTCCACGAAATCAACAATATTGTTTTGACCAAAATTCCAGCCTTATATTGTACGATTTCTCCGATATCTTTGATTTCGGACTGCAAGCCAAAAACTGCCATTTCACTGCCTTTGTTGACGTATTTACATATGCATTTGATTGCCTTTACGGAGTTAAAGTATTCAACGTTTATGTGTGCAATAAATGTTTTTGATAATAATGGGGAATATGGAACAGCCCACTGGTTATCTACTTCGTATGGGTACTGTTACGCTTCTTTATTATTGCTGTTTTACCGCCATCTTCAGTAGATCTTCTTCTATATATATATATATATATATATATATATATATATATATATATATATATATATATATATATATATATATATATATATATCTATATATATAAAAATAAGTTGTCTGTCTGTGGATCTGTGGATCAGGTGACGTCATGTTTCTGTGTCGGCTGACGTCATGAAATTAGTTGTCGTCATTTTTGTTATGACGATGCTTAGTATATTGTAAACACATTAATTTGGTTAATAATATACCATTTAAAACACCAAAATGAACATGCTGGAGTAGTCACTCGGTGAGAGAGGGTGTCAGAACGGAGAATGAAGGTCCCAGGTTCAAATCCTGGTTAGGCTAAAAAATGTAAAAAGCTAAAAACTAAAAAAAAACTGAAAAAACTAAAAAAAAGGCAAAAACTACAAAAAAAATAAAAACTAATGAAAAAAATAAAAAAGCTAAAAAACTAAAAAAACTAAAAAAACTAAAAAAACTAAAAACTAAAAAAAAACTAAAAAAAAGGAAAAAACTGAAAAATAGAAGAGAAAAAGAAAACTAATAAAATTCCCCCTGTAAATATCCCCCTAATAAATATCCCCCTGTGCCCCCGGCGTTCCTGTTGTAGTTGTGTCCCTGTGTCCTGATCGTCATTTATATCCCTTGTGTCTCGATCGTTATTTGTGTCTCAGTGTCCCAGTCTGTAATTTCTCTTTGAGTGTCCCGGTCGTCATTTATATTCCAGGTGTCCCGGTCGTCATTTTTGTCCTGGTGTCCTGGTCTGTAATTTCATCAGTCGACAAACATGAAGTGAGTCGACAAACAACTTCATGACGGCTTAATGCTCAATTCTTATAATGACGTCAGTCGACAAACATGCATGACGTCAGTCAACACACAACACACAAACAACCTGTTTTTATATGTATACTAGCTGCTGGAGTGGTGCTTTGTGCCACCTCAATACTTAGTCGGTGGGGGCGCTTCGCGCCTCCCCAATCCCCCCCACGTGCGTAAGTCGTTACGCGCCATATTAGTTACGCGCCATTGTAGTTTTGTCCCTGTGTCCCAACTGTGAATATAGATATATATATATATATATATTATATATATATATATATATATATATATATATATATATATATATATATATATATATATATATATATATATATGTATATGTTTTTAACTACGTAAAACTTGCAAACATACAACATTCTTCGCTGTCCTATTGGATGTGCATATAAATAGATTGTCAGGTTTACCGACTCTTGAACATGCAACATATAATTGTCCATGGGAAAAACAATCCTTATTCAGATCTATACCTTATTATTCTAATGATTGCCCTTGAGCTCTGTTGATGGTGATTGCTAATCGAATATTCCCTGTGTCTCGGTCGTCATTTATATATCTCCCTTGTGCCCCCGGGTTCTCCGTTGTAGTTGTGTCCCTGTGTCCCGGTCGTTATTTATACTAAAATAGCGACGAAGACCACACTGCCTTTCCATAACAAACAAATACAACGTAGAGACAATAGGGAAAATTTCAAGACAGTGAAAATTATTTCTGTAGATATTTCGGCCCTATGTCCAAGGGCCGTCTTCAGCATAATACAAGAATAAGAGAGAAACTATATATATGTAAATATATATATATATATATATATATATATATATATATATTATATATATATATATATATTATATATATATATATATATAAATATATATATATATATTATATATATATATATATATATATATATATATATATATATATATATATATATATATATATATATATATATATATATATATATATATATATATATATATATATAAATATATATATTTATATTCATATATATATATATATATATATATATATATATTTATATATATATATATATATATATATATATATATACATATATATATATATATATATATATATATATATATATATATATATATATATATATATATATATATATATATATATATATATATATATAAAAGAACTTACATCAAATTGTGAGGATCAAAACTGAATAATTAAAAACTCTTTTTAAAACTTTTTTTAAAAATAGTCCTAGCATCCTTACTTCAACGAAGTTCAACCAGGACTGGCGAAAAGAATGAAATGAGAATATAAGCTCATTCAAACTGAAGAGAATAAAATGATTAGATGTAATTTCTTAAAGCTAATCTTGCTTGTTTAGCAGCCTGTCTCAAAGGCCTTTTCGTAGTTGGTTCAGTACTATTATAAATCGATTTAGTAAAATATTTTGTTAGATCATTTATAATTGAATTTGAGTATAAAGAATTTAGTGAGTATTCCCTCAAGTCCCTGTTCAAAGAAATATTATTATTTATTTTGAGATTAATTTCGATTGATTCTCGAACCACCTGTTTTATTCCCAAATCATTACTAATGAGTGAACACTTTTCAAAAAGTATCATGTTGGACGGATTATTAAATATATGCCAACCTAAAGCAGAATCAAAGGAGTTGTTCAAACTATTTGAAATTAAGGCCTTGTCTATGTCATTTTTATGCTGTTGTAACCATTTGTCTAGATTCTGATGGATCCTGCCGACATAGTATTTTCCGCAATCACATGGTATTTGATAGACCCCTCTTTGGCGAGTAACTGGGGTCTTATCTTTACCCGAGTTTAAGAAATTGATGATTTTAAAATTATTAGTAAAAACTACGTACAGATTGTTTTTTGTGCAAATATTTTTTAATTTTGTTGTGATCTTTGGGATACACGGAAGATAGACAATATTTGAGGGCTTATCAGTAGCCTCACATTGTAAAGTATCTTCTTCGATTTTACAAGAATGTCTTTTTATTCTACAGTTAATCATTTTATTGACAAAAAGAATGGGGTGTCCATTACCAAAAAGAATATCTCTGATAAAGTTTATTTCTGCATTTATATATGAATTGGAGCAAATATTCAGGGCACGATCAATGAGGGAAGTTACAACTGCTCTTTTAACTTGTGGGGGGTGATTTGAATTAAAGTGAAGATATCTATTGTTTTGTGTTGGCTTTCGATATATAGTAAAATCCAGTTCATCAGAATTACGAATAATTAATACATCTAAAAACTGAATTTTATTTTCAATTTCAACTTCTAGGGTGAACTGCAAATTTCGGTCATAAGTGTTAAGATGATCTAAGAAGCCCCGAAGCTCAGCTTCCCTATAATTCCAAAGTGAAATTACGTCATCCATGTAACGACCCCAATAGACGTGTTTTAAAAAATAAGAATTCAATGCCCAATTCTCAAGATTCTCGACATAAATATTTGCTAGTAGCCCGGATAAAGGTGCTCCCATGGGTAACCCATTTTTTTGCTGATAAAAAGAATCGCGAAATTGAAAATTCATAGATAACTTATTACAAATTTTAACAAGAGTCATTAAAACTTCACAATCAATTCCTGTCGCTGAAGTCTCGATCAAGTGGTAATTTTCTTCTATTTTATTTTTTAATAATTCCTCTGAAACAGTTACATCTATATTTGTATACATTGAAACAATGTCGAAACTACTAACTATTGTGTTTTCTGAAATACTTGTGTTGCTAAGTTTTTTAACCAAATCTGCCGAGTTACGAATATAGGAATTTTTAGAATACAGTAAAGGTTTGAAAGCTACAAAGCCATTTTCTAATATTGGCAGCGGGGGCTTTAGTACAAGCTACGATAGGTCTTAAGGGAATACCTTGTTTATGTATTTTTGGTAAACCGTAGAGTTTAGGACAGAAACTACCACGGGGAAAAAATTTATTGTATAGTTGTGGGTGATTTTACCATTTTGTTTCAGCTGCTTTAGTTCATTTACAGTATTATTAGTGAACTGATCAGTAGGATCATGAGTTATTGTTTGATATTTAATTGTGTCATTTAAATGCGAAAGAATTTTGTTGTCATAGTCTGTCGTATTCATGACAACAAATGAATTGCTTTTGTCTGCTTTAGTTATTATAATAGAAGGATCTTTTCGGAGATTAGTTAGTATTTTTATGTCATGCAAGTTTTCCGTTGTGGAATTGGTAGGAGGCTTAAACTCTTTTTGGCTGTTATAGAGGATATTTATAAGACCAGATCTAACTTCATCCGGGTTAGAGACAGAAGAATAGTGTTTATGCAAAGCGGACTCTAGAGAGGAAACTATATCTGCCACAGGAACCTGTTTCGGTAGAAAAGAAAATTTTTGGACCTTTTTCTAGTGTTTCGATTTCCTGGGGTTCCAATGTTTTAGAAGAGAGGTTAACGATAGCAGGTCCAGGAGTGAATCTTGGAGAATAAATACGGTTTCTCATCGAAGATTCGTTTCGTAAGCCTTCTAATTTTTTATAGAGGCGTTCCTTGGACAAGCGAAAATCGTGGCTAAACAAATTCCTTTCTAATCTAACAACTTGAGCAAAATTAACGGTGGACAGGTTTTCCAGCAAAAAATTTTCCAAAGATTTTCTCTCTGAAGAAATAATATGTCGTTTCTGTTTTTTTGTCCTTAATAATATGGACTAGGGTTTTTAACTGTAGTGTATGGGCAAATTGCGCTTCTTTCCGGGTATTTAAATGTAATTTATATCTTAAAGACTTGGGAATAAGGTTTTCATTTCTACAGGATTCTAAAAAATTTTGTTGATTGATAATATTAGCATGTTTTTTACCTAGACTAATAAAATAAAAAATATCATAGGTCAACTGCTCCCCATAAGCTAGGCGAAAATAGTGACGAAGACCACACTGCCTTTCCATAACAAACAAATACAACGTAGAGACAATAGGGAAAATTTCAAGACAGTGGAAATTATTTCTGTAGATATTTCGGCCCTATGTCCAAGGGCCGTCTTCAGCACAATACAAGAATAAGAGAGAAACTATATATATATATATATATATATATATATATATATATATATATATATATATATATATATATATATATATATATATATATATATATATATATATATATATATATATATATATATATATATATATATATATATATATATTTATATATATATATATATATATAAAAGAACTTACATCAAATTGTGAGGATCAAAACTGAATAATTAAAAACTCTTTTTAAAACTTTTTTTAAAAATAGCCCTAGCATCCTTACTTCAACGAAGTTCAACCAGGACTGGCGAAAAGAATGAAATGAGAATATAAGCTCATTCAAACTGAAGAGAATAAAATGATTAGATGCAATTTCTTAAAGCTAATCTTGCTTGTTTAGCAGCCTGTCTCAAAGGCCTTTTCGTAGTTGGTTCAGTACTATTATAAATCGATTTAGTAAAATATTTTGTTAGATCATTTTTAATTAAATTTGAGTATAAAGAATTTAGTGAGTATTCCCCCAAGTCCCTGTTCAAAGAAATATTATTATTTATTTTGAGATTAATTTCGATTGATTCTCGAACCACCTGCTTTATTCCCAAATCAATACTAATGAGTGAAGAGTTTTCAAAAAGTATCATGTGGGACGGATTATTAAATATATGCCAACCTAAAGCAGAATCAAAGGAGTTGTTCGAACTATTTGAAATTAAGGCCTTGTCTATGTCATTTTTATGCTGTTGTAACCTACAACAGCTGCCCCAATGTCATAACTCCAATGCAGCTGCTCCATAAATATATCCCAAAAATATACATTGGAAACTTCCAGAGTATTAAGACGGCTAATACTCCATAGTTATCCATTATCATTAAACTTAAAAAAACCGTGGTACATGTTTTCAATAAAAATAAAAATAACAAGCTCCTAACGCAACGGCTAACAACTTAGTAATAAACACAAACCCCAACATCATAAGATAATTTAAAAAATAATTTAATAAAACTTCAATAGGACTTAATCGGCCAAAATACACAAATTACGGTATCTACAGACCCTTTGCATTGTACCAAAGCACTTTAGCTACAGTGTTATTTTTTGTCTACAAATAATAGGGGGTAAGGTAGGGGGTACCCAGAATTCCACTACTTTATCCACTAGACATTTACGGATACCCAGGAGCTCATTGCGCACAATAAGCACACGAGGCGTAACATTATCACCAATAAAAACATTTTTATAAATGTTGAACTGTTTCCCTTTAAGTTTTTTCGCATTTAAAAAACAAAGAAAATCGAACCTGTGTATTATCTGCTTTAATTTTAACAAACTTTTTAGAACACTGAACAACACTAAAAGACGGCAAATTTCCGCTATCCAATGACTATTTATGCACCAACACTTCGGAAGTCAGAAACTTGGCATCCTCAATAGGTACTTCATTTAAGCCCCAAAATAATAGGTTACATATTTATTGCGATTTTCTTCAATAAAAGATTGGCCGACTACTGAATTCATTTCTTCATTACATTTATTAATTATCTCCGATTGGCTCTCCACAATATTCTGCAAAACCAGATGTTCAGATTTAACTGTTGCAAGTTCATTCTCAAGCACATTATTTTTATTTTCTATCGAAGTAACACGATTGGTCACTGCATTTATGTCAGATTTTATATCCAGGACAATATGTTGGAGTGCCTCAATGTTTGTATTTATGGACTGCACCATTTCCAAAATTTTAATAATATTCTCAGCATTTGTTCTCTGACAATCAGTGAGAACGCTACCATCAGAATTATTTGTCAAATTCATCACAGGGTCAAATAAGTCCGCTTCAATTCGGTTACGTTTACCACTGCCTTTATTTCCCATAGTAATGATATGAAAATAAGACTATTTGCCTACCTTTTAATGAACTATATTTACCCTCGCTAGTTCCCAGCGTGCAATATACATATGCGTTAAAAGGGCGCCTCTTACAGCCAAATAAATAACTTTCTTAAAACAGAAATCGCTGGCCAAAAACTACAGGATGCAGGAAAATCCTTCTTATCCAATTATCAATTAAAATTATTTCATGCTATCACGAGCATTCACAAGAGTCAAAAACATTTCATAGCATTTGCTGCGTTAGTTTAAATGTAGTCAAACAAGTTTACTCATTGAGTGCTGAATGAGAACTGACTTAGAATATACTGATGAAAAAAAAAACAGTGATTAAATTCATAGTTTTATATGCAATTTAGAAGATTGAAATTCCAAAATCACATCAAAAATGTCTTCTTTTTTGGGAGGGGGGAGGGATTATTTTAGAGGGAAAACTGAAAATAGTCAGTATAATAAATATATGAGATTTGCCTCGAGGGCTTGTTTTGGAAACCTCTTGACGGTGTTGTATATGCACTTTTAGGGTTAGGTACTGCTCTTTACTTTCCATGGAAGGTACAATTCAAATTAAGCGAGTTTTAATTCAAAACAAATTAAACTTTCACCCTCACGAAAATTACGTCTTGTAGGTATTTTTGAAGACCACACTGCCTTTTCATGACGTACAAATAATAGTTCAAATACGGATAAATAAAAATATTAGACTTTTAAAGCACAATAATATTAAAGCACACATTAAAGAATATTAAAGCACAGTGGCAAAAATTCTGGATATGTTGGTCACATACATAGTGACCTTCAGCAACAAATAACCTCAATTGCTCTTTCAATACTGATTATTTATTTCTCAAAACGTCTATAAGGCTTTTGACCTGTGAGATGCTAATATAATTTTTTTCAGAATCTGCTTGAATGTATATTAAACAATCTTAATAAGTAACTAAAAATGTCCGTTTTGGAATTAATTTTGAGGTATAAAAATGTATATTTTGGGTTTTGATGTTACTCTTTATTTTCCATTGAAAATCCAGGCTCAAGAAGATTTGTGGGTTTAATTCAACATTCCTCGTCTCCTTTACAATATCAGAAAGTTCCATCTCGGTGACCACAATCGATAATTGGATATTAATTTTTGTATTTTTCATAATATCTGTAGCCCTTTTTTACTCGGGGGCGGGAAATCCCTATTCTTAAAACTAAAAAGAAATTCAGAACTAAATATAAAGAGTATTATGCTAAAATGGTTAGATTTGCAGAAAATTCTTATAAGTCTGCTATCTTAAAGTTCACAATAAACTGGTTAAACACGTGTGTGACGACCTTCAGTAACTTAATTCAACCGTTTAACTAATTTGGGCCAAGGAAGAGTTAATTACTCCTAACAGAAGGCCGAAGATGTCTGCCAAAGCAACCCAATATCTAATAAGGGCTAAGTAAGAGTTTGCTCTTTACTGCCATCTCATTACTGCCCCCAACTGAATTGGAGGAGCATCGGAACATGCACAAATCATTCTGGTAATAAGGATTCTACTATTATCGCAAGAAAGAGATAAAGGGAAGTATGATTAAAGAGACCCATAAAAAGAAAAAAACAGCTATATGATTAATTAGAGCAAAGGTTCCAACAATAGGATTTGCATATCTCATAGATAGTTCACCACCAAGTCTCTTCTGCCTGTACCAAGCATAACGGGCCAGAAGTGGTGTGGTTTGGTGGTGAATAAGTGTTTCATTTTCATAGTTTAAATATTTAAACTCTACTTTTCTAATCAGCAATTTGTTTTTTCGACAACTTTTAAGTTGCAAGTGGATACATTATTTGATTATGATATGCTAAGAAGATAAATATATCGCAAATTACAGTTGATGAGAGGATTTGGTATGAAATCCCAAATAAATGTGAACTGGAATTCTGCTGTATAAAATAACATCACAAAATTTCGTAGGTAATGTGTGCTGTGGCTCATAGTTTCCAACTAAGAGTTTAGTCTTGCCTTCTGGATATCGACGGTACTATCCAGACCTCTGGACATTCACCATCTCATCATTTACTACTAAGGTTTGTAATAGTTTTTTTGGATTCGTTTAATTGATGGGCTTCAATAAAAATTTTATATTCAGTGCCACTATATGATATAAACTTCAGATTTATGTGGGTTTTTTTTTACAGTTTATGGAGATAGGAAGTAAGTCACCTCGATTATGAACAGTTCAATACGGGAAAAAAGCCAGTTGAGGCTATAATGTTGGTAGAAATGACAGTTTAATGGCTATATGCTCTTCAAAAGTAGCCTTTCTAACCTATTGATAATTCCGTTTTTCGGAGTTTCAATTACTATCGAATCGGGTCGCTCCTTACTTACAGTTTGTTACCACGAACGGTTTGATCCTAATAACCTCTGGCGTTAGTTTACGCCTCGGCTAACGCTTAGGAGAAGTAATCGGGCCTGTCACCTAACTAATCTTGTAATTCTCGACCGCACTTTAGTTGGTTCAGCTTGTTTATGATTCCTTATTTGCAACATTGTCAGATCGTAATGTTTTATGCTGGTTTTCCTAATTACCAAGCAGTCACAAAATATAATTATGTTTTTCTATAGGGATTGCATATATTTGTCCGTAATAATATTTGTCCGTAATAATACATATACCGCTGAGGATTTTTACACTTATTTTGATGCATGGCATTCAATCATGTTTCTACGATTAGTTGTTTATAAATCAAAATATTTTCATGATGTTTTTAATATGGCTCTGCTTAAGTGAAAGAGATAAATTTTAAGTGTAGAGCAGTCCTCCTTTCGCCTTTTTGTGGCTGAATTTATTGGGGCTAGGTGTTTTGATAAGTAATTCATTTATTTAATAATTCAATGTAAATAATTTAATAAATTTTACTATGAAATCACTTCTTGACTTGCCTTATTTTTATATTTTGTTAATATATGCTTATCTTCTGTTACTTGTGTTTTAAGCTGACACATCGGGTCCTATTCTCCGTTGGCTAGAATTAAAATATTTGTTGTGGCTATGTGTGTAAAGATAGATTTTTTCCATACCTTTTTCCATATTTGTTGAAAAAGGGAGTCAGATTATAAGTTGCTTATCAAGATCAGTTGCTAATCTTGGTTTTTTCCTGTAGCAATTTTCTTACTTAATGCTAAATCTGAGTCAAATTTTATATTTTTTTTTTAGTTTAACAGACATATTGAGATTTAGACTTTCGGGTTGAATATCTGGAAATCTCAAGATTAAAAAATTAAATAACTAGGAATATATCACAGCTTGATACCCTGAGCATTTAAATCCACAATCTTTACCAATCAAACTTAAAAATAGCCAAAGCATAGTTATTGGTTTTTATGGAATATTTCGATACAGTTGATGCTCAGTTGAAGCATATACCTACATGCATCCTTTTTAGAGTTCATATTTTTCTGACGATTTTGGTCTTTATTAAAGTGTTATAGGAGGAATAGAAGAGGAAATACTAGCGAAGAGCCCTAAACTTACAGGACTCAAGACTGACAGAACTGGTCATTATAAACGTCCATCGTAATATTGACGTTGACATCTACCGTGTAATAAATAGAAATGGTGGGAGTGGAATCAGAGAAACAGACCTTTTGTTATAAAATTGTGAATTCAGTAATTTAAGAGAAATATATATAAATTTAAAACTTAGAAAGGTACTGTAAAGATGCGCAAAGAAGCGCAAGTAAATTTTTTATTAGTAAATTTAAGAGATTTCATCAAAGTTGACACTGTTTATTAAAATACCTTTTTTTAAAAAGAATCAATAGTTAATTAGTGCTTTATTGCCTATACTCGAAACTTTCGTTTTAAATGTATTTTATGCATTTATATCTCTCCATTCTGTTTTTCTTGTTACACCCCTAAAAGAACTATTGTTTAATGTTTAATACATATATTTTATGAATATATAAGTTGTATCTTTATCTTCATTTCCTACTCTAAGCAATGCCACAAACTTAGGCGTCATGCTGAATTGTTTGACTTATGCAAATCGTCAGAAAGAGTGCATGAACCCAAAAGATGGTAGAGGACCAATTTTGTTGGACAATAATAAGCTGAATTAACTTGCTATAGCGGTCAGAAGATGAAAGGCAAAACATTATGCAGGAAATATTAAATATCATTTATTTTTTCAGATGGTGGAGAGCTTTCAATTTTTTTTCTGGAGGGGTGATTTCTATAACTCGCTATTTTCTGTATTAATATTTTTATAATATTTCAATTTCAACAGATTTATTAGAACTTTAACCCTCACCAGGTTTTAGATTGAATTTACAACCATTTCCACTACCTACCTACGACACATACGATACGACACACAATTACAGAGATTCCCTTTAAATTGCAGGTATTTCTTTTTTCAAAAGTTTATCCAAGCAACCTATTATGTGCCCCTTCCCCTAAAGGAAATCTTGGATTCGCCCCTGATCAAAAGAGTGTAAGTATATCCAAGTTGTTAAAGAGAATAGACAGAAATTTTAGGAAACGGTATTAAATTTTACTTTCAGGACCTTTGAGGAGGGTATAATACTAAATTAAACAATACTGTTCGTGTCCATATTTCCAAAAGGATGTACGTGGTTAAAATTTGTTAAAAATGTTTCTCCAACATACAAATAACAAGCCACACTATGTATTCTTATAAACAAAAATGAAAAGGTTTAAAACATAATCTTCTTTTTCCGTGAAAAGACTAGAACTATGTCAATAAAAAAAACGATCAGATATTACTAAAGAAAAAAATCGACACAATAAGTTTTTCAAAAAAATGTGAAGAGCTCCATTCAACCAACAATGGGTGGAAACTCAGTCAAATACTCTTCTAAGTATTAAACTACCACAAATCACCCCCTATAAATAATAATCACCCCCCCCCCCCCAAAAAAAAGAAATCACATTAAACCGAAAAAAACTCAAAACAAAAAGAGATTAACAGGAGTAGGGCTGACCCCCTCCCCCTTGGCTTCTTAAGACCAGAACATAGTTTTCACTTTAATGAAAAAAAAACAAGTTAATCTAGAGTGACAGTTTAATATGCTTATGCTCATATTCATTCCTTAAAGTCTTATCAATTCTGCTTATTAAAGTTAATAAAGTGAAAACATTCAAAACAGGTTTTCTTTTGTGTTTCTTTTTTCCTGAATAGCAATACAATGGAAATTTTGGATGGATGGGTACGTGAAATAATATACAAATATATGGACTAAAAATCTGTGAATATTTGAGCTTCTACAGGGTTGAATTGGTTCTGTTCACAATAATGTTATAGCCTAATCCTAAGCACAAATAATTGTTAATCAACCATCTCCCTTAGCACGTCTTACAGATTTGAACTTAATTTCCTAAGACGTTCTTGGTACATTGCTGATAAACACTTTTGACAATCTTGAATACAAACAAGTCCTTTTGATTTAGTGAAGTATCCCCACAACATGCTTCGGGGGTTTCAACTTAGTAAAGTCTGCGGTTCTTTAAATATCGCATATACGTTTTTTGACATCCTATTTTTGCACTTAAACGAATTTGGGGTGAAAGGATGACCATATCAAGACACAGGTCCCAGAAGATAGAAAGACACTTCTCTGAAATTTTTTATTCTTGAGGCACTTTTAAGAAGATGAATAGATCGCCCACCTGTAAACTTATACCCTTCACTGTTTCGTGCCACAGAAAACAAAATTTAAAAGATATTTGAAACTCATCACTAAAGACATAATTCTGCAAACATATTCTAAAACTTAGACTTATACATAGGTCCTCCCACGCCTGAGGGCGCATAAGGCAGCAGCAGTGGTTCACCACGACGACCTGTTCTAAGTTTTCGACTAAAGCTCCTCCATCGAAGACCTCTCCAGCTTCGTCTCCTTCTCTAACATCCTGCCTACGGTCATTTTGGGTCTCCCTGACTTGCGGAGGCTAGGGGGTATCCAACACCATATGTCGTGAGGTAGCCTTCCATCACCCATTCGCACCATGTGCCCCCAATACATCCATCGTCGCTTTCTAACGGCACCAAGGATGGGGGTATGATTTGTCATCGTATATATCATATCATTTCTTATTCTCTCAGTCTAATGTATATTCAAAATAGATCTTAGGTGGTTATTATCGAATGCCCGTAGTCGTTTTCCTAGTTGCACAGTGATACTCCAAGTTTCACAGCCATATGTAAGGACAGAGAGGATATAGCTATTATAAATTCTGAGTTTTAGCTTCTGGGAATATTTGGTATTTCCCCAAACATTCCTGAGACAAATGAAGGCAGAGCCAGCCAATGCTATTCAGCACAAAATTTCTCTTTCAGGATTGGCATCTTGCGTAAGAATGCTGCCGAGATATTTGAACTCTCTCACTACTTCAATTTCCTCATTGTTGACCAAAAGTCCCTCAGCTAAGTCAGGAATGACCGCATTTTGACATGACATATTCTAAAAACACAAGAGATAAGGTAATACTTCAGGTGCATAAATGTAATGCACCTGAATGTAATATGAATAAATGTAATATGAACAAGATTCATATTTAAAAGATAGTCATTATTAACTTGACCACAAACTATGTTTAAAAGGAATAAAAGTGGCAAAATTTATGATTTTCAGACAGATTACTTGTGTAAATATATCCAAACAACAAACCCTTCTAGATTTCTATTATTTAACATGTGCAAAATGTGTCAGGCATTTCTTGGTGGTCTGAATCCGAGGAAATATTTTATCAAATTTATATAATGTTTTTGTTTTGAAAAATTATTCTTTTCTTATATACTAATTTTGACAATAGACGAGATATTATTGCTTTTTGAACAATTTTCTGGATTTTCTTTGCTTTTTTCTTTTAGTTTAAGCCACCGAAGATGACAATTTCAAATTTGCTTGTGGAGAATACTATCAATTCTGATTTGCTGATAACCATGAAATGGATATCCCCTAGAGGTAGTGCAACAGATGTCTCAGTACCAGGTTATTCTTCTTCTTCTTCTTTTTTTATTATTCTTATTCTTTCTTATTTCTTATTCTTCTTCTTTTTATGAATGAAAAAAGAGATCGAAAAAAAGAGATCCTTAAGAATATTAATTGTAGAAAAAGAATATCCGTAAAATATTTTAAGCATTTACATACCTAAGTTTTGTAAAAAAAAACAAAAAAACAAGAATATTTTTCATGTAAAAATGTGAAAATGAGTTCTATGCAGGAATAAAAAAAAATATAGATGTTTGTAGCATGGCTCTGTTTAAGTGAAAGGGATAAATTTTAAGTGTAGAGCAGTCCTCCTTTCCCCTTTATTTGGATATATATATATATATATATATATATATATATATATATATATATATATATATATATATATATATATATATATATATATATATATATATATATATATATATATATATATATCCGTTGAGGAGGAAAAGCCCCTTTCATATACGGAGTAATTTCTGTTGGTTTTAATGTTGTTCCTACCTTTCATTTAAAAAAAACTTGTTTTTTTGTTTAATTTCTGGACGTTTTTGGATTAATGCATGTTTTGATCTTGGCTCTCCGCACATAAATAATTAAAACGAAATTGCATATTATTTTTTTGGGGCTAAACAGATGTTTCATAGTTTTAATCGGCAAATTTTGAGGAAAAAGAAGCGAGGAAGGAGGCCTAGTTGCCCTCCAATTTTTTGATTACTTAAAAAGGCAACCATAACTTATAATTTTTTACAAACATTTTCATCCGAAAAAAATATACGTAACTTACGAATTAAATTACGCAGCGAACTTCTATATTCGTTTGTTTTTATTGCGTATAAGAGGGGGCTCACTCCTCGTCGATACCTCGCTCTTTACATTAAAGCTTAGATTTTGTCCCAATTCCTTAAGAATGACCCCTGAATCACAAAGGCCGTAGAATAAATAGTTGACATTACTAAAAATACTTTAGCGTAAAGAGTGAGGTACTACGATGAAGTAAACCCCTCATATGCGTAATAATTTCTATTCGTTTTAAGTTTTATTGCTGCTTCTCACTTTCAGTGGAAAAAACTTTTCATATTTATTTTTTCATTGTTTTTTAAATAATGCTAGAAAATCCTGCGCTCCCTCCATTGAAAGTGTCTTCCCCAATGAGAAGTTCCTCCATGGAAAGATGCTCCGACGTAACCCCCTCAACTCTCTCCCCCCCAAATAAAAAATCCCCCTGAAAACGCCTGTACACTTACCAGTAACCATTACTATATGTAAACACAGGTCAAAGTTAGTAACTTGCAGCCCCTCCCACGGGGACTGCGGAGGATTTAGTCGTCCCCAAAGACATAGTTATTATGTTTTTCGACTAAAGTGAATAAAATGGCTATCTCAGAATTTTTATCCAGTGACTTTGGGGGAAAATGAGCGTGGGAGGGGGTGTAGGTGCCCTCCAAATTTTTGGTCACTTAAAAAGAGCACAAGAACTATTAATTTCTGTTAGAATGAGCCCTTTCGTGATATTCTAGGACCACATAGTCGAATACGATCATCCCTGGGGAAAAAAAAACAAAAAAAAAACAAATAAACACGCATCCGTGATTTGTCTTCTGGAAAAAAATGTGAAATTCCACCTTTTTGTAGATAGGGGCTTGAAAATTCTTCAACATGGTCCTCTGATATGCTGATTCTGATGGTTTGATTTTCTTTAAGATCGTATCGCTTTTAGAGGGTGTTCCGCCCTATTTTCTAAAATGAGGCACATTTTCTCAGGCTTGTAACTTTTGATGGGTAAGACTAATCTTGATTAAACTCATATATTTAAAATCAGCATTAAAATGCAATTTTTTTGATGTAACTATTTATATCAAAATTCTATTTTTTAGAGTTTCGGTTGCTATTGAGCCGGGTCGCTCCTTACCACAGTTTGTTACCACTAACTGTTTGACTGTGTCAGTTGATTAATCCCTCAAAAGTGGCTAACTATAAAATTTTTACCAGAGGAGTGGGTCTTCATGAAAAATTTTCTGGATTTTGTTTTGGATAGAAAAAGTTCATTAGTGATACAAGAATTCTTTGCCTAAAGATCTTAATATATTTCAACCTCTTAATTAGTTACCTCTATAATTTGTGAGGATTAAAATTATTAAGACGGTTTCCCAAAAGCTGATTGAGATCAAAAGAGTTAACTTTTAAATGTGTCATTGAATGAATTTAGTGTAAATTGTTTGTAACTTGCTAGTTTTGCTAAATAGGATAGTTCCCTTGTTTCAACCTTTCTAGCTTGATGTAACGAATAAAACAAGGGTTGATTGTTACTCAACTGCTGAGGCCTTTGAAATATCTACTTATTGTATAAGTTTATAGGCAAAAACCTGGCAAGAACTACAGTATTTTTTTTTTTTGAAACCAGGGTGACCCAATAGCAAAAAATAAAAATGAGAAGTACCCAGAGATTTTGTAAAAAAAACTGTGCCAAGTGCTTAAAACCAATGACTTACCAATTATTTTTTCAAAGTTTCTAGATACGAGATTCATTATTCAAGCACCATTGATTTTCTACTGGCTGGACACTCCACAGTTGTTAATGAATATATTAATTGCAATCCAGTTAGCCCTGGATATATTCAAACTTGTGAATTCATAGTCTCCGATTTCACAGAAGTCACTGTATTTATTAGAGTTGCTGCAGTAGTAGAGTATTCAGGAGAAATGGTAAATGAAATTATTTATTGTTCTTCAATTTTTTTGTATTTGTTTTCTCTATATTCTGTATTATTACGGTGATGAGTCTCGAGTCAATTTAAATTAACTTCCAACTGATTTCACTTAGTTGAAATTTAAAATTACTACCAACTTAATTATTATAGTAAATGAAATCATTTTACTGTATTCGGAAGTGTCATTTTTTTTTGTAGAGAGATAAATAATATATTAGAGAACAAGAAACAACAACAAGAAATAAAATACATAAAACAAAAATTTATTATTACAGTAAATGAAATCAGTTTTACTGTATTTGGAAGTATAATTTTTTTAGAGAGATAAATCATATATTAGAAGACAAAAAATAGCACCAAGAAGTAAAATACATAAAACAAAAGGTTGGCCAATAAGCTCTAGGGAGTCTGTCTGGTCAAAACCATAGCAATTTTCTTTATAATACAACATAGAGATTATAACAAAAAATATGTTATCATGAAAAAAAACCCGAGAGATATATAATTATTGAAATCATTATTTATTATCAGCTTGTACTTTATGGAGAAAAATTAGAAGAGTTGAAGCGTTCATCTATCTTGGCTTATTGAAGGATTTTCGTGGAAGCTGTAACATTGACATACAGAACTAAACCAAGAAAATCCAAAACCTCTTCTCACAGCTCCGTCAACCTTTATCGAACCATATGACACACTTTGCCTCCCCCCGTAGCTCCTAAATTTTCATGATTTGGCACCCCTGAGAGTAAATTTAGCGAGTATTTTTATGACCTTAATAATGTATACAGTTAAAAAAACTAGCTCACAACCAAGGCCGTATCCAAGGGAGGGGGGGGGGGGTTGAACCCTCCTCTCCCCTTTTGTTTGTCTGGATCGTAAATACGTATGAAAACAAAGAAAGGAAACATAAATGAAACGATAAAAATCAAATAGGTGAAAAACGAGGATTTTATCAACCAGTAGCAAAATATGAAAAACAAGCAATCAAGCAAACAAGAAAAACATGCAAAGACAACGAAGAAATTAAGTTGTCTCTATGATGCAGCTGTTATATTTGTCCTCATCTATGCAGTCGAGACTTGACCATCGTTGGCATTTAATTCTCACGGTGTGGACACCTCTATTCACCATTGCTTACATAAAATCCTGACATTCGATATTCCAACAGAATTTCAAATGCTGATGTGCGCCACCGCTTCCCTAACGTCAAGCCCTCAGCAATGATTGTCGGACAGCAAAGACTACATAGACCTGACTAAGTTTGGAGAGGACCAATAATTGCATCATAAAAAGAGTTCCTCAAGCTGATCCTTTGCCAGATTCTCGGACGCAACCTGGTAGTCAATTGACAAATTAGTGGACAACTGTAAAAAAGAACACCTACTCCATTGGCGGACTTAAGAGTTTGTCTGGAAATGGTGGAGCAGCAACGTCTGGGTTTCTGGAGTTTCCACAAGACGGCAATAAATAGGAGTCGACTGTACGGAGTCTTCAAGTGTCCGAGGATGGGTCAAGCATCCGTGTCTTGTCCAACCTCATGTACAAGTAAGAAAATAGAATGCATTGCATTCCCAGGCAAAGGTGGAGAATCAAGATATCAGGACCGGCACTCCACAGAAAATTTAATTTTAAAGAGTTTTCTTTTTTTTTTTTTTTGGGGGGGGGGTGTCAGTACAAAAAAAATTGAAAATTAACTTTTGTTCTACCTGAAAGAGCTCCTGAAAAATCTTTTTTTTATTGAGTTACAAGGTATTCTTTCTTTTGCTTCTTAAATGCTGGCATCTTTTAAAATTCATTACCAGGAATAATAAGATAGAAAATTTTGGGGACAGGTGGGGTACTAGGAGGTCCAGAAGTAGACTAAAACACTTCTTATCTCTAATTAGTTTGAAACGTACGTGAACGTACAAGAGAAAAGAGTGAAAATTCAACATCGTTTCCCAACAAAGGGCCAAATATGTGGCAAAAATTATTCTTTGAATGGTTTAACACGTTAATAACTAGTTTCTAGACTAAGGAAGTCCTCTGGGACAAGTAAATTGTTGTAATGGCTATTATGCTATTTTTTATTTTCATTGTTTCATTTTATAGGGTGATTTTTCACATATCGTTTGGTCTCAACCATTAAGAGAACCTTCAACTGAAACGACACCCAAAACAGCTACTACAGTGTATTTCACAAATACTACATTTGATTACACAACATTGGATGCCAATAGTAAGTATAAACTTGTATGTCTTTATTTGGTTGTGTATGAAAGTATGGAGATGCATCTGTGCGTTCAGGTACAGGGCTTAATATACACGTGTACATGCATTCAACTGTCTATGACACGGTGTGATTAAGTGTATAAAGAATCACTGATGATAAAGAGTTATTTTATCATGAAGTTGGATGGAGAATGGAGAAAAGAAGTATTTTTTCTCATTTTTTACCTCGTTTCCATCCGTTTTTTCCCTTATCTTTATAAGTTCAGAATTTATTACATCTGAAACTTGTTTTCTTCTAATTTGGTGTTTATAACGAGGTTTTGCTCGGAAAGCTCACTGCTTTTGATTCGGTGGTCTTCAAGGATTCCCTTTTTTCTCTTGTTTTTTTTTTGCTATTATGCTTTTTTCATCTTTCCCTTATTCAATTTAATTTGTGTTGTTGTTTCCTTTCTTTTTCAATTCATCTCATATGAGACACAAGAAACTTACGTTTTAAGTTGCAGTATCTGGTAAAGGAAAGTCATTATTTTTTAGAGAAACGAGATAAACTAACTAATTATCAACTTTCACATAGAAATCAAGCTAATGGCCCGGAATCTAAGAAAGCAAAGAGAATTGTATCTGTAACTACTACGAAAAAAGTAAGAGCGTAAACAGTTCGTAATAATTTTTTGTTTTCCACAGATTTCCATGTTGAATATTAATTATTTTAGTTAATCTACTGAAGACGGCCATATGTGCATATATATATATATATAAACAAACAAATACAACGTAGAAACAATAGGGAAAGTTTTTTCAAGACAATGGAAATTATTTATGTAGATATTTCGGCCCTATGTCCAAGGGCCGTCTTCAGCACAATACAATACTATATATATATATAAAAGAACTTACATCAAATTGTGAGAATTAAAACTGAATATAAAAACACTTATTAAAACAATTTTTTTTTAAAAATATAGCCCTAGCATCCTTACTTCAGCGAAGTTCAACCAGGACTGGCGAAAAGAATGAAATGAAGAAATATAAACTCATTCAAACTAAAGAGAATAAAATGATTAGATGCAATTTCTTAAAGCTAATCTTGCTTGTTTAGCAGCCTGTCTCAAAGGCCTTTTCGTAGTTGGTTCAGTACTATTATAAATTGGTTTAGTAAAATATTTTGTTAGATCATTTTTAATTAAATTTGAGTATAAAGAATTTAGGCCTTGTCTATGTCATTTTTATGCTGTTGTAACCTTTTCTTAATTTCAAATGGTTCCAACAATTCCTTTGATTCTGCTCTAGGTTGGCATATATTTAATAATCCGTCCCACATGATACTTTTTGAAAACTCTTCACTCATTAGTAATGATTTGGGAATAAAACAGGTGGTTCGAGAATCAATTGAAATTAATCTCAAAATAAATAAAAATATTTCTTTGAACAGGGACTTGGGGGAATACTCACTAAATTCTTTATACTCAAATTTAATTAAAAATGATCTAACAAAATATTTTACTAAACCAATTTATAATAGTACTGAACCAACTACGAAAAGGCCTTTGAGACAGGCTGCTAAACAAGCAAGATTAGCTTTAAGAAATTGCATCTAATCATTTTATTCTCTTTAGTTTGAATGAGTTTATATTTCTTCATTTCATTCTTTTCGCCAGTCCTGGTTGAACTTCGCTGAAGTAAGGATGCTAGGGCTATATTTTAAAAAAAAAAATTGTTTTAATAAGTGTTTTTATATTCAGTTTTAATTCTCACAATTTGATGTAAGTTCTTTTATATATATATATAGTATTGTATTGTGCTGAAGACGGCCCTTGGACATAGGGCCGAAATATCTACATAAATAATTTCCATTGTCTTGAAAAAACTTTCCCTATTGTTTCTACGTTGTATTTGTTTGTTATGGAAAGGCAGTGTGGTCTTCGTCGCTATTTTTTTTTATATATATAAATATATATATATATATATATATATATATATATATATATATATATATATATATATATATATATATATATATATATATATATATATATATATATATATATATATATATATATATTTTTGTGTTTCACTGTCAAGTAAAAAAAATTTCCCTGTCAAAATATTATTCATTTATAACAATCATTGTCAATGAAATAATTTCAGGTGTTTTTACGATTAAAAAATGGACAGCGTCAGCTATTTTAACAAAAATACAATAATAAACTCAACTTTAAATAAACACCTCTAATTCTATTGCAGACAATACCCAAATTCCCTGCACAGATGTCACATGCGAGCCGTGGTTTTTACCTGTAGTCATAGTGGTACCCACTGTATCTGTCTGCACTATCGTAATAATAGTATATTTTTGTTTCTTCAAGAAAGCAAAGAAACCCTTGAGTTTTTTTGAAAATCTATCACTGTCGAGGTAAGTTGAATTTTCATCAGATTTCAGAGATATACGCAAAACCAAAAATTCAATATACGGTAAGCCTGGCACTCGGTTACATGTGACTTCAGCTTCATCCTTCAGATAAAATTCTGTCAGTTGGTCGACCTGTGAGGTTCGATAAGAATTTGTCAAACAGATAAAGTATTTTGCGTATTTTAACAGACAGTTGTTTAGGGTTTTTTCCATAAAATGTATATTTTATCGAAAGTATAGTCCTGAGGTAGTTATATAAAAATTAAAAATAAAGGCATTCCAATCAACCTATTATTTTTTTTTCAATCTGCTTAAATGAATCATTTAACATAACAAATAGGTATGTATGGCTACTAAGAGACAATAGTCATTCTTATTGAGAAATTAAATAAAAAAAACAAGTTTTTTTTAAATGAAAGTAAGGAACAACATTAAAACTTAAAACGAACAGAAATTATTCCGTATATGAAAGAGGCTTTTCCTCCTCAACGCCTCGCTCTTTCTCTTTCTCTTAACTATACTCTTTGTTTATTTTGACTCTTCCTCTTAACTATACTGTTTAAAACAAAAAGATACTTTAGCGTAAAGAGTGGGGCGTTGAGGAGGAAATGTCCCTTTCGTATACGGAGTAATTTCTGTTCGTTTTGAGTTTTAATGTTGCTCCTTACTTTCATTTAAAACAACTTGTTTTTTTATTTAATTTCTGGACGTTTTTGAATTAATGCATGTTTTGATCTTGGCTCTCCGCACATAAATAATTAAAACGAAATTTACATATCAATTAATCGGAATTAATCGGAAGATTTTGAGAAAAAAGGAGTGGGGGAGGAAGCCCAGTTGCCCTCCAATTTTTTGATTACTTAAAAAGGCAACTAGAACTTTTAATTTTTTACAAATGTTTATTTGGTAAAAAATATACGTAACTTACAAATTAACTTACGTAACGAACTTCTATACTTGTATGTTTTTATTGCGTATATGAGGGGGTTCAACCCCCGTCGATACCTCGCTCTTTACAGTAAAGCTTAAATTTTGTCCCAATTCCTTAATAATGACCCCTGAATCACAAAGGCCGTAGAATAAATAGTTGAAATTACTAAAAATACTTTAGCGTAAAGAGTGAGGTATAACGAGGAGGTAAACCCTTTCTATGCGTAATAATTTTTTTTCGTTTTAAGTTTTAATGCTGCTCCTTACTTTCAGTAGAAAAAAACTTTTCATATATATTTTTTCATTGTTTTTTTCAAATAATGCTAGAAAATCCTGCGCCCCCTTCATTGAAATTGAATTTCTCTTCCCCCATGAGAAGTTCCTCCATGGAGATATCCTCCCACGTAACCCTCCCCTCAACTCTCCCCCATAAACCAAAAAAAATATCCCGCTGAAAATGTATCTACACTTCCCAGTAACCATTACTATATGTAAACAAAGGTCAAAGTTTGAAACTTGCAGCCTCTCCCACGGGGACTCAGGGGGAGTAAGCCATCCCTAAAGACATAGTTTTTAGGTTTTTCGACTATGGTGAATAAAAAAAGACATCTCAGAATTTTGATCCGGTGACATTTGGGAAAAAATGAGCGTGGGAGGGGACCTAGGTGCCCTCCAATTTTTTTGGTCACTTAAAAAGGGCACTAGAACTTTTAATTTCCGTTAGAATGAGCCCTCTCGCAGCATTCTAGGACCGCTTAGTCGATACGATCAATCCTGGGAAAAAACAGACAAACAAATAAACACGCATCCGTGATCTGTCTTCAGGCAAAAATGCGAAATTCCGCCTTTTTGTAGATAGGAGCTTGAAACTTCTACAATAAGGTTCTCTGATAAGCTGAATCTGATGTTGTGATTTACGTTAAGATTATATGACTTTTAGGGGGTGTTTCTCCCTATTTTCTAAAATGAGGAAACTTTTCTCAGGCTCGTAACTTTTGATGGGTATAGCTGGTCTTGATGAACCTATATATTTAAAATCATAATTAAAATGCAATTTTTTGATGCAACTATTGGTATCAAAATTCCATTTTTTAGAGTTTTGGTTACTATTGAGCCGGGTCACTCCTTACTACATTCGTTACCACGAACTGTTTGATTTGAGACAAAAGTTTACTTAAATATTACATGAAATCAGCTATAATAGATTTAGAGGTCCATGCGATCCAAACTAACACATCAAAATCTCTAGCAAAGTATTATCTTTTAGCTATGAAAAGAACAATAATTATTACTAAACTCATTATTTAGAGGTTCATTTAAGTAGGCTGGCCTCCTTAATTTTATTTTAATAAAAAGAATACATAGTTGAAATTACTAAAAATACTTTAGCATAAAGAGCAAGGTATTTATTTCCTCCTAAATACCTCACTCCTTATGCTAAAGTATTTTTAGAACCCCTCATATGCGTAATAATCTCTGTTCGTTTTAAGTTTTGATGATACTCCTTACTTTCAATTGAAAAAAAACTTTTCATGTTTATTTTTTCATTTTTTTTTATAGTAATGATAGAAAATCCTGCGCCCTTTTCATTGAATTTCTCTTCCCCCATGACATATTCCTCCAAGGTAAGATCCTCCCACATAGCCCCGTCTCCTCAACCCTACTTCAAACCAAAAAATCCCCCTGAAAACGTCTGTAAACCTCCCAATAACCATTACTGTATGTAAACACTGGACAAAGTTTGTAACTTGCAGCCCCTCCCCCAGGGACTTTGGGGGAGTGAGTCATTCCAAAGACATAGTTTTATGGTTTTCGACTATGCGGAACAAAATGGCTATCTCAAAATTTTGATCCGTTGACTTTGGGAAAATATGAGTGTGGGAGGGGTTCTAGGTGCCCTCCAATTTTTTTGGTCACTTAAAAAGGGCACTAGAACTTTTCATTTCCGTTAGAATGAGCCCTCTTGCGAGATTCTAGGACCACTTGGTCGATACGATGACCCCTGGAAAATAAAATAAATAAAAATAAAATAAACACGCACCCGTGATCTGTCTTCTGGCAAAAAAACGAAATTCCACATTTTTGTAGATAGGAGCTTGAAATTTTCGCTATAGGGTTCTCCAATACGCTGAATGCGATGGTGTGATTTTCGTTAAGATCCTATGTCTTTTAGGGGGTGTTTCCCCCTATTTTCCAAAATAAGGCAAATTTTCTCAGGCTTGTAACTTTTGATGACAAAGATTAAATTTGATGAAACGTATATATTTAGAATCAGCATGAAAATTTGATTCTTTTGATGTATCTTTTAGCATCAAAATTCCGTTTTCTAGAGTTGCGTTTACCATTGAGCCGGGTCGCTCCTTACTACAGTTCGTTACCACTAACTGTTTGATAGCTAATAGTCATTTGTAAATAGTGTAAGAATGGTCAGATCAGATCAGTGAGATGAGCTGCGTGCGCAACAGCAGCTGCGCTTGCTCAACTTTTTTGTACTCTTTTTGAGCAAAAATCCTTTTTTTCCTTGATTTGCACTGTTTTTAGACGTTTGCAGATGGCAACCTTAATATTAATAGAAGTTTCATTATTTGAAAAAAAAAATCCAACGGCTACACCTTTTAAGGGACCGTAACAAATATAAAACAAGGTATTCTCTAGGGATGCCAATACTTGTCTCATTAAAAGAAAATTGAGATAAACTTTCTCCTTCTAAATTTTCGTGAATTGGCGCTGCTGGTAAAACACCCAGCTCCTGTAAAAACACCCAGCAACTGAAACGTCGATTCGACGTCCTATGTGCCAGTATTGGCTCTGGAGGATCTTTATTTATATAAGGCAATTGGTAAAGAAATGTATTTTCTTAGGAGCTATGTATAGTACTAAAATAATACTACTACTATTATTAACAAGTCAATGCAGAACCAAGCCGTCTACGACTACCACAGCTACTCACGTTCCTCTTCTATGCTAATCTGTTTAGGGCCTTCCTCTTTACACCCTTCCAGGAAGTTCCATTTCCATTAAATCTTTCCTTACGACATCGTTCCACCCCAACCCTGAACAACCTTCTTTTTTTAGGCTTAGACGGTTGACCGAAAAGAACAACTTGAATTTCAGAGTTTCAGAGAATGTTTTCAGAGTTTTATTCGGCAATAAACACAAATGGAAATACGATACTCTTATTCCCCCACGAAAGACTCCACGGGAAGGGGTAAAAGGGGAATAAAATAAAAATACAATATAAGCAAGAACTAAAGAATAAAACAAGCTGGACCAAAATTCTACGCCAACTCTAGAGTTTTTGTCGATGATGCTTTCTTCGGGAACTCTATCTTCAGTTTGTATACCAACACGAGTTACTGAGACGCATGCGTCTCTTATTGATATTATTTTCTCCTCATTAGATGTTTTAGATGATTCAATACTCACCGATGATATTTCTGATCATTTTCCGGCTATATCTCGATATAGGAGTGCTGATCAAGCGCAGCGTATAGCATCACCATCTAATCTCCCATTTTTCAGTTTTGATGATACTGAGTTAAATCTACTTAATTCTCGTCTAATCGGTCAAAAAAGGAATAGTTTGGTTTCTGAACAGTATTTTAACTGCTCTTTTGATATCTTTTATGATTTAGTGAAAGAAGGTATCCTAGAAGTTTGACATCAGAGTCCAGCACCTCATGCTTCGAAAAGGATAGCACCGCTTAATTAATTGATGACTCCAGGTCTCCAAAGAAGCTGGAAAAGGAAAAATTATTTGTGGAAGCTTTACAAGGCTTCATCATCTGCAGCTCATCTTCAACGGTTCAAGGCCTATAGAAGTATATTTGATTATCTTTGTCGGAAGGCTAGGTCTCAGCATTATGATAGGAAATTTTCTGAGTGTAGAAAGGATGTTAGGAAGACATGAATAGAAGACATCAAACAGAATAGCATTTTGTTTTTATTTTATTTTTTTCCTTTCCCTCTGAGGAGCTGGTGTCCCCTGGGTATTTTTTTCATGATGTATAGTTGTTTCTTTGTGTTTTGACTCCCAGACATCAGGCATGGTAAATTCTTAATCTTATATGTTGTTTTGCTATTGTTCTTCTTTTCTGGTTGTTGCATATATTGCATTTTGTTGTATGCCCCTTCTATCCCTGGCCATGGAGTCTTTCGAGGGGGAATAAGAGTATCGTATTCCTAATCTGCATTTATTGATAAATAAGACTCTGAAAGCACTCTCTGAAACTTTGGAATTAAAAATGTTCTTTTTGGTCAACTGTCTTGGCCTAAAAAAGAAGGTTGTCCTCGGTTTGGGTGAAAGGATGTCATAAGAAAAAATTTAAGGGAAATGGACCTTCCTGGAAAGTTGTAAAAAGAAAAGTCATCAATAAATCGGTATAGAAGAGGAGCGTGGGTAGCTCTGGTGGTCGCAGACGGCCTGGTTTTGCAGTTAGTAATAGTACTAGTATTTCATAACCAATCGTCTTAGAGGATAATACCTACAAAACTAGTAGTGCCAATTCACGAAAATGCAAAAGTAGAAAGTTTATTTAATTTTTTTTTTTTAATGAACCAAGTATTTGCATCCCTGCAGAATTCCCAATTTTATAGTTTCTACGGCCCCTAAAAAGTTGTGGCCGTTGGATTTATTATTATTTTCAAGTAAAGATACTGGTATTAACATTAGGGTTGAAAACTGCCAATGTCTAAATAGAGTGCACATCAAGGTAGAAAAAGGGATTCTTGCTAAAAAAAAGCGCAAAAAGTTCAGCTGAGCAAGCGCGGCTGCCGCTGTGTACGCAGTACCTACCACTGATCTGAGTTGACCTTTCTTACATCATTTACAAATGACTCTAAGTTCTTATGCAAAAATAACACATATTATATTTAAATATTTAAAATGTGTTTAAAATGAAAGTAAGGAGGGCTCCGTCTTTAAATGAACCTCTAGATAATGAGTTAAATAATAATTCTCGTTCTTTTCATAGCTGAAAGGTAATGCTATGCTAGAAATTAAATAAAAAAAAACTAATTTTTTTAGCTGAAAGTAAGGAGCGACGTTAAAACTTAAAACGAACAGAAATTAGTCCGTATATGAAATGGGTTGTCCCCTCCACAATCCCTCGCTCTTTACGCTAAAGCTTTTAATTATTTTAAAAAGTAGAATTGTGGCAAAGAGTCAGACTTTAGCGTAAAGAGCGAGGGATTGCGGAGGGGACAACCCATTTCATATACGGAGTAATTTCTGTTCGTTTTAAATTTTAATGTCGTTCCTTACTTTCAGCTAAAAAAAATATTATTTTTTATTTAATTTCTGAACGTTTTTGAATTAATGCATGTTTGGTTTTGGCTCTCCGCACATAAATTATTAAAATGAAATTTGTATTTTAATTCTTTTTTGGCTAAATTTTTGACGATTTTAAGAAATAAGGGGTGGAGAAGGGGGCCTAGTTGCCCTCCAATTTTTTGGTTACTTAAAAAGGCAACTAGAACTTTTAATTTTTAACGAACGTTTTTATTAGTAAAAAATATACGTAACTTAAGAATTAACTTACGTAACAAACTTTCATAATCTTATATTTTTATTATGTATACGAGGGAGTTCGTACCCTCGTTAATACCTCGCTCTTTACACTAAATCGTAAGTTTTGTCCCAATTCTTTAAGAATGACCCCTGAATCAGAAAGGCCGTAGAATAAATAGTTGAAATTACTAAAATTACTTTAGCATAAAGAGCGAGGTATATAACTCCTCCTAAATACCTCGCTCTTTGTGCTAAAGTATTTTTTAGAACCCCTCATATGCCTAATAATCTCTGTTCGTTTTAAGTTTCAATGCTACTCCTTCCTTTCATTTGAAAAATCGTTTTCATGTTTATTTTTCATTGTTTTCTTGTAGTAATGCTAGAAAATCCTGCGCCCTTTTCATTGAATTTTTCTTCCCCCATGACAGATTCCTCCAAGGAGAGATCCTCCAACATAGCCCCCTCCCCTCAGCCCCACCCCCCAAAAAAATAAAATCCCCCCTGAAAACGTCTGTACACTTCCCAATAACCATTACTATATGTAAACACTGGTCAAAGTTTGTAACTTGCAGCCCCTCCCCCAGGGATTATGGGGAAGTAAGTCATCCCCAAAGACATATTTATTGTAGTTTTCGACTATGCTGAACAAAATGGCTATCTCAAAATTTTGATCCGTTGACTTTGGGAAAAAATGAGCGTGGGAGGGGGCCTAGATGCCCTCCAATTTATTTGGTCGCTTAAAAAGGACACTAGAACTTTTCATTTCCGTTAGAATGATCCCTCTTGCGACATTTTAAGACCACTTGGTCGATACAATGACCCCTGGAAAAAAAAAAAAAAAAAAAACACGCACCCGTGATTTGTCTTCTGGCAAAAAATATAAAATTCCACATTTTTGTAGATAGGAACTTGAAACTTCTACAGTAGGGTTCTCTGATACGCTGAATCTGATGGTGTCATTTTGTTAAGATTCTACGATTTTTAGGGGGTGTTTCCCCCTATTTTCTTAAGTAAGGCAAATTTTCTATGGCTCGTAACTTTTGATGGGTAAGACTAAACTTGATGAAACTTATATATTTAAAATCAGCATCAAAATGCGATTCTTTTGATGTAGCTATTGATAATTCAATTTTTTAGAGTTTTGGTTACTATTGAGCCGGGTCGCTCCTTACTACAGTTGGTTACCACGAACTGTTTGATTTTCAGGTGTTAATTTGGATCGCTTGGACCTTTGAATCTATTATAGGTGACTTAATCAAATATTTAAATTAACTTTTGTCTCCATTTAGCCCAAATGTTTTGAAAAGATTATTAGAGGTCCAAGTTTTCAGTCATGAACTATAGCTGACTTCACTGTAGTTAATTCAAGTACCGTACCGTGACAGCAAAATAAAAAAGAAAAAAAAAGGTGAATACATTCTTAGTCACATAAGATACTTTGTCTTCTTTCTCTGCTTCATTTTCTTCTCTATTGTTTTTCTCTTAAATTTGTTTCCAATTCTTACATGAAATGATTAGTTTTTTGAATCTGAAATCGATATATATATATATATATATATATATATATATATATATATATATATATATATATATATATATATATATATATATATATATATATATATATATATATATATAATATATATACATAATTTTATTTATATATGTATGTATATATATATATATATATATATATATATATATATATATATAAAAATATATATATATATATATATATATATATATATATATATATATATATATATATATATATATATATATATATATATATATATATATATATATATATGTTGTGGCTATGTACACACATAGCGCTGTAACAACATATTATTTTCTACCATTTTCCTGAATAAAGCATAAATTTTAACGTAAGAAGTGCCGTAAAGCCATACAAAATTCAGAGACTATCCATTAATTTGAATATATTTACAAACCATATATTAAGCTTTAAAGTTCTAAAGACAATTATAATTCACGCTGGTGCATTCATTCTAGAAACTAATCTCCAATTGTTATTGATCTTCAGGAGCATTTCCGGGGTTATCTTTAATGTTGGCACCACTCCTCTCGCTAGGAGAGTATTTTCCGTGTAGAATGAAACATTATATTAAAAATCTCAGCAGCAGAGAGGTGGAAAAGTTGGTTGGGGCATAATGAGCCTTATGAGAAAAATTTTGAGGTTAAAGGAGGATGAGTCAGTAAGTTATGCGAGAAGTTTTTATACGAGAAGACTGATTCAAACAGCTCAAAATGTTAGTAAAAATCAAATCTTGTAAATTGAAACAAAAACTATGAGAAAAGTTTTGATTGTTAGGTACTCAATAACTATATGAGTTTTTTGGGGCGATTTTAAATAAATAAACTAAAACTACCCATTAAGTGCTATTAGTTTGAATAAATTCACACTAGATACTGGAAAAAAACTTACAATTTAACTAGAAAAGCACCAAGTTACCTAAAGCCAACACAGCCACGCACACTCTTTTTCCAATCCAGTCTATTCAAAGCTTCCGCTTTACACGTTCCCAATATATTTTAATTTCCCTGAAATCATATCTAATCACATCCTCCCATCCTATTCGACATCGACCTGCTTTTTGTTTAGCTTTATATGGTTGGCCAAAAATGACCAGTTTCTGGAATGATATTCACCCGAAGAACTTATCCTAGCCATCTCGATTTTTATGTCATTATAGCCATACAAAGTGGGATAGAAATACGTTTTGTAAACCCTTTAGTTTAAAATACAGTTAAAAACACTACAGTTAAATACAGTCAAAAAGGTATCAAAGGAATCTAAAGGCAACCCCTCTATATAATATCAAACATATCTTCCATCGTCTTTCAGAGTGCCAATATTTCAGAACCACCTTTTGCCACTGTCATCACTGTAATTTTCCAAGATTCTATTTTGGTTCGTAGATTTATCTACGGACACACTATTCTTCTTAACTTTTTTCAACTGTAAAAAAAAACATCACAGGCCTTACTATTTTACTTTTAACATTTTTACTCCATCGACCATCTTTACAAAAAACACAAAATAGATAAGTAAAGCTATACATTTTAGACATGGTTAATATTCTCATTACACAACGGCATCTATACATCTTCATTTAGCCCCAGTCTAAACGATTTAATGGCTGTTTGGTTTTTTGTCTTTATGATAAACCCCCTAAAAGTCATAGAATCTTAACGAAAATCACACCATCAGATTCAGCGTATCAAAGAACCCCACTGTACAAGTTCCAAGCTCCTATCTACAAAAATGTGGAATTTCTTATTTTTTGCCAGAAGAAAAATCACGCATGTGTGTTTATTTGATTTTTGTTTTTTTATTGTTTTTTTTCCCAGGATTGATCGTATCGACTAAGTGGTCCTAGAATGTTGCGAGAGGGTTCATTCTAACGGAAATTAAAAGTTCTAGCGCCCTTTTTAATTGCCCAAAAAATTGGAGGGCACCTAGGCCCCCTCCCACGCTCATTTTTTCCCAAAAGAGATATCCATTTTATTCACCATAGTCGAAAATCTAATAACTATGTCTTAAAGGACGACTTACTCCCCCGCAGTCCCCGTGGGAGGGGCTGCAAGTTACAAACTTTGACCTGTGTTGACATATAGTAATGGTTACTGGGAAGTGTACAGACGTTTTCAGGGGGATTTTTTTGGTTTAGGGAGGGGAGTTGAGGGGGGGGGTACATGGGAGGATATTTCCATGGATGAAATTCTCTTGGGGGAAGAGAATTTCAATGAAGGGGGTGCAGGATTTTTTAGTATTATTTGAAAAAACAATAAAAAAATAAATATGAAAAGTTTTTTCTACTGAAAGTAAGGATCAGTATTAAAACTTAAAACCAACAAAAATTATTACGCATATGAAGGGTATAACTCCTCGTTATACCTCAATCTTTACGCTAAAGTATTTTTAGTTATTTCAACTATTTATTCTAGGGCCTTTGTGTCCCAGAGGTCATTCTTAAGGAATTGGGACAAAATTTAAGCTTTAGTGTATAACTAAGATAGTAACCGAAACTCTAAAAAACGGAATTTTGATACCAATAGTTCCATCAAAAGAATTGCATTTTAATGCTGATTTTAAATATATGAGTTTCATCAAATTTAGTTTTACCCATCAAAATTCACGAGCCTAAGAAAATTTGCCCTATTTTAGAAAATAGGGAGAAACCCCCCCCCCTAAAAGTCATACAATCTTAATAAAAATCACACCATCAGATTCAGCGTATCAGAGAACCCTTACTTACAAGTTCCAAGCTCCTATGTACAAAAATGTGGAATTTCTTATTTTTTTGCCTGAAGACAAATCACGCATGCGTGTTTATTTGTTGTTTTTTTTCCCCAGGGGTGATCGTATCGACCCAGTGGTCCTAGAACTTTTCTAGAGGGCTCATTTAAACGGAAATGAAAATTTCTAGTGCCATTTTTAAGTGACCAAAAAATTGGAGGGCAGCTAGGAGGGCAGCTAGGCCCCCTCCCATGCACATTCTTTTCCCAAAGTCGTCGGATCAAAATTCTGAGATAACCATTTTATTCAACATAGTCGAAAAACCTTATAACTATGTCTTTGGGGACGACTTACTCCCCCGAAGTCCCCATGGGAGGGGCTGCAAGTTACAAACTTTGACCAGTGTTTGTATGCATTAATGGTTATTGGAAGTGTACAGATGTTTTCAGGGGGATTTTTTGGTTGGGAGGAGGTGTTTAGAAGAGGGGGTTATGTGGGGAAAACTTTCCATGGAGGAATTTGTCATGGAGGAAGAAGATTTACATGAAGGGGGCGCAGCATCTTCTAGCACTAATTAAAAAAAACAAAGAAAAAATAAATGTGAAAAAGTTTTTTCAACTGAAAGTAAGGAGTAGCATTAAAACTTAAAACGAACAGAAAATATTACGCACATGATGGGTTCACCTCCTCTTAGTACCTGACCCTCACTCGCTAAAGTATTTTCAGTAATTTCAACTATTTATTCTACGGCCTTTTTGATTCAGGGGACAAAATTTAAGCTTTAGCATAAAGAGCAAGGTATTGACGAATAGGCGCACCCTCTCATATAAGTAATAAAAACATACGACTATAGAAGTTTGTTACTTAAGCTAATTTGTAAGTTACTTATATCTTTTACTAATAAAAACATTTGTAAAAAACAAAATGTTCTAGTTGCCTTATTAAGTACCCGAAAAATTGGAGGGCAACTGGGCCTCCTCCTTCCTCTTTTTTCTCATAATCATTCGATCAGAACTACGGAAAAGCCACTTAGCCAACTAAATAAATACTTAAATTTCGCTTTAATTATTCATCTGCGGAGAGCCGAAATCAGAACATGAATTAACTAAAAAACGGTCAGAAATTAAATAAGAAAAACAATTTTTTTTCTAGCTGAAAGTAAGGAGTGACATTAAAATTTAAATCGAACAGAAATTATCCTGTATATGAAAGGGGCTGTTCCCTTTTCAACGCCCTGCTCTTTACGCTAAAGTTTTTACTGTTTTAAAAAGCAGAGTTGAGAGAAAGAGTCAAACTTTAGCGCAGAGAGCAAGGCGTTGAAGAAGGAACAGCTTCTTTCATATACAGAGTAATGTTCAAACAAGAACGCAATCAGTTATCACATGACCAAAGGCTATTCCTCAGCGTTGAAAAAACAACAACTTTAAAATAATATCGAAAGAAGGGACTAAATTGACTTTGCATCCAGTTGAACAGCCCCCCTTCTCAACTGTATCCACCCCAACAGCTAGTATATCATAAAAAAAAATCAAAACGTTGGCATTATTCATACATGCTACTTTCCATTGTAGAGTAGGGGCTTCTATTTGCTATCCCTGTTACGGTGGAAGAGAATAATAATAACAGAACCAGAGTTATTTACAATATTATTTTGAAAAATTACCCTGGTTAAATTGCTGTACCTATTAAAACCAATTACAAACATGTCTAGTTAAAAAAAAATCCATATACAAACTTAAGACAAAATATAACAAATTATATAACGAAAATACATAAAATACATAAATAAAATATATGAAAAAAATACAGATTAAAGGCAACATATATTTACAGGGTAAGGTAGCAAGATTTTCGTTTGTTGTATCCTTTTGGCAAATTTACTCAATTTCAATGTAGTTTGGTTAAGAAGTCATGTGGTTTGGTTAGGTTCTTCTACAGTGCGCCGTACCCGGGTTGCCAACTGGACGCATTCCATGTCAAAATGACACATTCCCTTGTTCCAAGAAACTATTACACAAAAGGGCAATAAAATGATGCCTTTTAGAAATTAGGAATACAGAAGAGCAAAACAAGGACGCATTTTGAAAATTTATGACAAACAGAATAACAACTCAATATGCATTTTGTTAAAAAGAATTTCACTTTTGACGAAATAATGTTTTTTCTCGTTTTTTTATCATCTAGATTTTACCAGAAATTTCGAAAGTAAGGAATATTCTCAAAGGCAAGAGAATTAAGAATTACATGTTCATATGAGTTGTCACAAGTCATTTTGTATGAATTCGGATTTTTTTTGTTTTTTGTTTTCATTATATTTGACTTTAACTTGCCGTTTTGAAAGTAGTTTGTAAAGTTCCTTCTGAAAACAAATCCTCTAGTTTTTGATATTTCAAGATGGGCACATTTTAGTTAAAAATTACACTTTTTTAGATGCTCAGGGATTCATGGACCAAAAAGTCGGAAACTCTGTTTCGTAAATGAATATTGCGAAAGGCCTAGATTCGAAACTAATCTGGCCCAGGGGAAAGAAAAGTAAACAACTGGCTATCAATTATAACAGTGTGTCTCGCTAAGAGCTTGTTCTACCTTCCAGTAATTAACTGACATAGTCAGTCCTGGAAAACACTCTCAGAAGAGACACTGATAGCGGGCACAGTTAGCGACAACCTGTAACAGAGATTGTGACTGCTTGCACCTGCTATTACATCTACTTGTGAATAATTTTAAGGAATGTTGAGGGAGGGGGTTGAACTTTGTAACTTTATTGTTGAAATAACACTTTGATGGTTTGATACTTTGATGAAATTTAGATGTTGAAATTGCTTTGGTGTTGAAAGTAGAATGTTGAAAAACTTGAAACTTTGGCTATCAAAAACGAATACAAATTAATTAAAACTTACAGAGAAAGAATTTCTTCACAGAAAAGTAAAGAGCCATATTAAACTTAAGACCAATAGAAATAAATTCCTATAGTAAATTCAAGATCAAAACGACTAGATATAACTAATAAAAATAAATCAAACCCGATATGAAATAAGCTTTCATAGAAAACAAAGATACAACAATAAAACTTAAATTGGATGTTCAAATCAAATTTGAAATGAACAGAAGTCACTACAAGTAAAAATTTGGCAACATAAACGTTGCCAAAGTTTAAGGGTAGAGACGAGAAGAAATCTTCAAAAGCCTTCCATAATGCAGAATTCGATGCTTAAACTTAATAGTTAAAACCTTGACGTATCCAATAGAGTTTCATTCGTTGAAATTCAAAAACTTTCCAATATAATAAAATAGCAGCCAAAATCTGCAATTTTACCATTTTCCTGTTTTAGAGTTTTTGTTCCAAAAAATGTGTTTGCTTGAAAATTGATCCAGTCCCTTCAGTCCAGGATTATATAAATTTTCTCGGCTATTTATATGGGCTAGCTTGACTAAATGATAGGTATTGGAGTGAATTGTCCGTAGGACGAAATTAATAATTTCTAGGCTATCAAATCAACTTTCTGGATGAATTTTGATAATTAAAAATATTCCACCAATGACTTGAGTTAATTTAAAAACGATTCAAATTGCTCCAACATCTTTTGACCAAGATTGGCGATACGGCCAGTTTCTTAGTTGCTACAATTGCCTAATTGGGCGTGCTACACAGCAATTTTCAATGTTACAGTTTGGAGTAAAGTTTGATTACAATTCAGTTCCACTTTAAATTTTTTGTACGTGTCGCAGCTTGTGCCATGGCACTTGCATGGCTCTTTTAAGTGTATTTAGGTTGGTCAATTTCTTAATCTTTCTAATGTAAAGGAACAAAAATATATTCTGACTTGATCAGAGCGCCGAATTGGAAAATATGCACAAAGACACATATCTTGTATCTGAATATATTTAAATTGTTGCAATGCACAAAAAATGTTGTGATATATATTTTGATGTGAGACACATCTTGTAATTACCCTTTATATATCTATATTTTCAAATTGGTCATATGAAAGAAAGCGTGCTACATTCAATGTAGAAAGTGCTACAGTGGTACACATCATGGAATGGTGCAAAATAGATGGCAACAGATTGCAACCCTGCTACAGATGCTTTTAGCTACAGATGGCAACCCTACTTCTGAATATCCATCTTGATAAATAAATATTTTCTCAATCGCCTTCGCTAATTGCCATCCATTTGCCAAAAGTTTAAAAAACCAATTTAGTAAATGCACATCTACTCTGATAATTGTTCGCTTTAATTTCGATTTTTTATATGAAAAATATATTATACATTACAAGAAAAAGATAAAAACTTTAAATTTCAGATGTAATTACAAAATTTTAAAGCGATTGAGGTTTGCTATAATCTTTGTAAGAGAATGGTAGTAAATTAAGGTAAGGTTTCTTATGAGTGTTGAAGATTTCAAACAATTAATACAATTAAGAACAATTTCTGGAATGCAAATAGATTGAAGGTGGATACTCTCATCTCCAATTGACAGTATAGTTATCTGTATCGGTAGGGTAGCAACTGGTTTTACAAAAACATAATATGAATGCTTTTCAATCAAAGTATTTCTTTTTTAATAGTTTTTGAGAAGGTAGTTCTTTTACAATACTTTCTGTTAATAATAGTTGGGACTTCGAAATAATCTTTTTCTTCAGCAAAATCTTTTTACCAGAGCTATTTATTATTCACCAGGATGATGTTAATCTCGATTGCCAACACACTTTCCGTGTGCAATGCACTCTTTCCCTCCAAGGACCAATGATATAGAAAAAGTATTAGAGAGATAAAAGATTTCAAATTAAATTATTTGGTTGCAATAACTACAGCAGCTATGATATCTGTTATAGCTGCCTTTGCCCCCCTACTCCCAGTCATCTTTGCAGTGTTTCCAACCTTTTAAAAAAGTCAAAAATTGTTTGGTGCAACTATTCTTTGGAAATACAATAAAGAATTTGATTTTATTACTTTATTACTATTCATGAAATTCTGGGTAGTTATTAATTGGTTCTGACTCCTCCTCGATCGACATAGCAAATGCATCGAAATGAAATGTTATATCACTTATATAATTGAACATTTTTGCAGGCAACTGATTTTAGTTTGACATAGCAACAAATTTAAATTTGAACTTCTGTGTCGTTCGGATAAACTACCCTGGAAGACTTTTCCTCTGATTCAAATCATCCAAAATACCACGTTTTGAGAATTCTTGTTTAATTCATGTTCATTAAAATACATAAAATCAAAATACTCAAAACAAAGCAGTACATTTGCCGAACAAGCAGCTATCCACTTTCTAGAAATGTACACACAAAACTCTGCTATCTTTTCACTTTATAGCCAAAACTACTCGGTCCGACATGTAGATTTAAAAACAACAATCTTTTTTTTCAATAGCTTTGGTTTCTTCGAGACAACATCCCTTCAAGCAATCTTAACCTACATTGACCGTGGCACGAATTCCATGCGAGTGAAGCTGGGCGAGGAAATTGTGGCTTATGAAAAAGCTACCAAAGAAGCCTTTGTGATGGGATACTTTCTGAACAATAGAGAACATATGTATGACCACCTTTGAACCAAGGGGTAATGCTGGCTGTTGTTCATCCTTTGCTCACCCACTATACAGATTGATTTTGAAGGCATATCCATGAACAAGCTAGCACCCATGCTTTGTACCAGAACCATATCAGTTTTCCTTGGATAAATACTTTGCAGCTGTGATGAGCCAATAAATGTATGATTTGTTCGCCTAAGGAAAGTTTGCTGAAGTTTAGTGTTCAAGGCATTTAAAAGTGACCTTCCATAGCCATTTTGTCGCCTCTTATAGTTCATTATTATTTGTAAAATGTAGATTTGTCTTTGTGTTCAGAAATCTCTAGGGCTCATTACCCATCCACCGATAGGAATGAAGAAGTCATCTGACCAGGCCTACTACACTTTATCTCTAGGAAGGCTGTGATATCGTGATAGTAGTACAATTCCCAAAAAACTGTCAAGTTCTTCAAAGCTTAATATGACGCTGATGTCACAATTCTGAGAAGCATATAGTGGTGTATCCCATATGATCATAGCACGAAATAGTTTCATCCTAAAACTTACAGAAAACGTCAAATTCGGTCATGTTTATCATGTGACTGACCTTTTGTCCCAGTATAGGTAGTTATTCCTAATTGCTATTTGTTTCCCATTTGGTATATCCCTTTATTATTTTTTCCAAGGTTAAAATTTTGTAGGTGCGACTTTTGAAGAATATCCTTGTAATACTGATTGGGTTGCTTTACTGCAACAGATTAGTAGAACGTTGTCTAAATCATCAGCCTCCAAAGTAGAAGTGAGAGAATGATCAGATGGATTGTCTCCAGCTACTCCTTCTGTTACGGAACTATGGTTGATATTGCTCTATCGTCCCTGCAACATCACTTGAAATATTATTGAAGGACTTTTTGTTTTCCTAGCTACATTTTTATTGATCACTTCCCCACCTATCAGGAGAAGTTATAACCATTTCAGTCTCTTCCTCGTCATCAGTTAGTTTGTCTACTATGAAGACAGCTTCTTTAACACATCATTTGTTTTTAATTATTGAATAAATTATTTTTAAACTGTTTGAAAAAACTTTATATTTGGTGGTGCTTAGCTTAAACCTAATCTTAAATTACAAATTTTGCATAGCCATGCATGCTAAGAAGACTAAGACTAAGTCACTAAGACTAAGAATAAGTTAAGATGAAAAGGTGAAGTTGGGTAATGAAAAGATTGATCAGATGGGCAGCTTCACTTGTCTTGATAGTATTGTTAGTAAATACGTGGGGAGGAGTCAAGAACTGTCAAGTTCTTCAAAGCTTAATATGACGCTGATGTCACAATTCTGAGAAGCATATAGTGGTGTATCCCATATGATCATAGCACGAAATAGTTTCATCCTAAAACTTACAGAAAACGTCAAATTCGGTCATGTTTATCATGTGACTGACCTTTTGTCCCAGTATAGGTAGTTATTCCTAATTGCTATTTGTTTCCCATTTGGTATATCCCTTTATTATTTTTTCCAAGGTTAAAATTTTGTAGGTGCGACTTTTTAAGAATATCCTTGTAATACTGATTGGGTTGCTTTACTGCAACAGATTAGTAGAACGTTGTCTAAATCATCAGCCTCCAAAGTAGAAGTGAGAGAATGATTGGATGGATTATCTCCAGCTACTCCTTCTGTTACGGAACTATGGTTGATATTGCTCTATCGTCCCTGCAATATCACTTGAAATATTATTGAAGGACTTTTTGTTTTCCTAGCTACATTTTTATTCATCACTTCCCCACCTATCAGGAGAAGTTATAACCATTTCAGTCTCTTCCTCGTCATCAGTTAGTTTGTCTACTATGAAGACAGCTTCTTTAACACATCATTTATTTTTAATTATTGAATAAATTATTTTTAAACTGTTTGAACAAACTTTATATTTGGTGGTGCTTAGCTTAAACCTAATCTTAAATTATAAATTTTGCATAGCCATGCATGCTAAGAAGACTAAGACTAAGTCACTAAGACTAAGAATAAGTTAAGATGAAAAGGTGACGTTGGGTAATGAAAAGATTGATCAGATGGGCAGCTTCACTTGTCTTGATAGTATTGTTAGTAAATACGTGGGGAGGAGTTAAGATGTTAAAAGTAGAATACCCATGGCTCAGGGTGTTTTTTCCCAGCTAAAAAAAAGTTTGGAAGAATAGGAAGATAAGTCTGTAAACCAGGATTAGAATATTAGAAGCTACAATGATGCCAGTGGTTAAATATGGCTCTGAGGCGTGGGTGCTCCAAAAAGTGGATGAAGAATTGCTAGATGTTTTCCAGACAAATTGTCTACGGATCGTTCTGGGTAACCAGCTGACAGACCGTATTTCGAACAGTAGGCTGTACAAAAAATGTGGCCCAATCCCGTTCTCTAGGGCTATAATGAAAGAGAGGATGAGATGGCTGAAATGGTTGTGTGGATGAAGGACGACCGATTTCCAAAAGTTGTTCTTTTCGACCAAATGTCTAGTGTTAAACAGAAAGCACATCTTCTTCACTTGATGTGGGAGGACGCCATAAAGAAAGATTTAAAGGGAGTGGGAATATACTGGAAGGGTGTAAAAAGGGAGGCTTTGAATACATTGGGATGGAAGGAAAGCGTGCGTAGCTGTGTTGGCCTCTGGTGTCTTGGTGCTGCGATGAGTTGTTAGCAGTAGTAGTAGTAATTAGCCATGCACACGAACGTAAAAGCCTGTTGAAATCATTTCTACTATATAGGTGGTATAATGTGGTGAAAAACGGCAATCTTTTTCGGTAGATAAACTTTGTCAAATTTCATTGAGGGCATATTAAAGTGCCAAAAATAATTGGTGAATTAAATGAAATAGTTCAGCACAAGTAGTACTCTCAGGCTATAATTGACGGATATTCTTCCTGTAAGTTATCAAAAATTATTGTCTTCTTTTTGGTTGGTAATATTGAAGTATTTAAATTCGAATGCTGATACGATTTATGAAGAAATTATAAATTTTGCATTATTTGAGGTATTAGAAACATTAGGACTTTTTCGTTATAAAATTTTAACGGGTATATTTTCTAATATATTGTTTTCCATAAATCTAAAATTAAATTTCAGTATAAATAACTATAGGTTCAGAGTGACTGTTCCTACATTTTTAGGGTTAATCTTGCATATTTGGAATTTCCAACAGTTATTCTTTTCCTTTATGAGACCAAACCATAGTTTTATTTAACAATAAGCCGTATCACCCTTACAGCTGCAATATGCTGATCTTCCACCCAGTTTGTTCAAAGTTTTATACTTTACCTCTACCTATGAAGTTGCCATACTCTTTTATGCCCTTTGTTTGCATCCACAGTGAAGCCTAAAAAGGGTACCTTATTATCATAAAAGGCAACTTATTATGGGACCTTTTTATCCGTCATCTGTAAACGTTATCTGACCATACTAGTCCTTCTTTCATTATAACGCTACAATGTGGGTTCGATATAAAGCTAGAAACACAAAGGAATTTTTGGTAGGAAAGTTTTTAGCTGCGATTGGGAGCTTTCTAATTTGAGATTACTTAAAACAAAATAATCTGTTGTGTGGCCTTTAATTCTGAGTTTTAAACCAGACAATTCTCATTAACCTTTTTAACTTTTAACCTTTAATTAACTAAAATTGAGTACAATTTTACAATAAACATGGTCATCATTTGAGTGGAGAATACCTTGGGTAACTTAATCAAGATTTGCCCAATTATTATCCAAAAGTACAGATTTTGCGACGCCTCAAAGCCTACGGGTGTAAACTCTGGTGGAAATTGGATTTTTGGTGAAAATGGCAGACTTTAACTAACTTTTAGGATTAAAATGCAAATTTTATTTGTTAGAAATACAAAAACTCTTTAAAATCCTATATTTATAGCGTTTCATTTTTGTACATTTATAGTGTCGTCAACTTCCACTGATCAAGTGATCTTAAAGCTTAAGAAATGCAAGTCTCTAAGTAACTGTTAGTAGTTTTGAACTCTCACATATTCATCTAATTCATCATTGGTAGTAATATTTTTCTAAAGATCATTGAATCCTTTAGACTCTTTTTACTAAATAAGTAATGCTTTAAGCTGTGTTATTCAACGTACTAAGAGTCATCGTGATTCTGCCACCTTGAGAAGAAATTTCAAAATTATAGACAATAGGTAGTTCTTAGCCTTTATTCATATACAAGGTGATTGGAAAAGATTATGTCTTTTCTTACATTAACTAGCCTTTTTATTAGGAGATGGTACATGGAAAAGATACCAGACCTCCGTGCCCGTCTTAACCAATAGCCATCAAAACCTTGAATGGGCACTGTCGTAATCAAGGCTGCCACGAGAACAATACAAAATTACTATCATTTAACTAGAAAAATCACCAAAAATCAGCAACATTTCGCCAAAAGTCAACAAAGAAAATCACTAAGGGAGTGAAAACTCACCAGCTTTGGGGATAAATTACCAACGGTAGCAACCCTGGTCGCGATATTAAGATCAATAAGAAAAGATATAAAAGTTCCTTTTCGTTTGCTGCAATTTTCTCTTTATTCATGGTATCTCTCAAACAGTAGCTTTCTCAATATTGTAATTTGGGAATTACATCCAGTCACTATAAAAAATATGACAGATGTTTTAAAAAATCGTATGGTTAAGCAAGGCTGTCTGTAGGGAAAACCTTAAAACTGAAATTTTAAATTTTAATGGTGAATCTAAGCCTAAAGTTCAAATTATAAATTATGACTAATTATGTTTTATTTTCAGAGTACACCAAAGAAAAGACTTTTCAGACAGACCTCTTTCAAATCAGCAACCCCTACAGAGTCCAGAACGAAAAACTGCATCTTCTGATGCTTCAAATGTTCAAGAAGCTTCCAATCAGTCACGACCTTTAAGGTTGTTTTAAGGTTTTTCAAATTTTTGAGTTGAGTTAGTATTTGTTTTGGCCTTTTCTCGTTTCAAATAAATAAGTTTTAAGTTGGAGAATAGTTTTGAATTGAAAATTTCAATAGAATAAAATACATGCATTGCACAGTGCATTTTTATTTGAATATGCTTTCAGTTTAGTGGAGAGAAGGAGGGGCTTGTACGAGAGATATTTCAGTGATAGATCGTATGAAAATGAGTGGAATGTAAGAAATATGAACGAAGGAGGTTTGAAGTTAAGGCTGTGGATAGAATTACTAAAGATCTGGAAGATGCAGCAGAACGGGCTAATAGTAAAATATTGCAATGACATGGTAAAAAATTGAGAAGGAACAGTCAATCCGGACTTGTTCTAGATAAAGATAGTAGCGGGGCCACAATAATTGATACGTGAAAAGTTTAAGAGAGAAGGGCAAAACATTTTAAAATCTGTTAAATTGTGATAAAATTACATGAAAAGATATCAAGAAAGAAATTTTTAAAGACGCTTTGGAAGCGAAAACATATCTTATTTTGCGAGGACTAATTAATGACAGCACTAAAACGACTAAAAAAAAATATGCACAATTAGTTGAAATTACAGGAAAGGAGTTTTTAGATATGATGGTTGCTAAGTTAGATATAAATTGCTGAAGATTACGAATATAATTCTTGTAAAAAGGAAGTAGCTAGCGATTTTAGGAAAACTTCAACTAGACCCCTCTATAAAAAGGGTGCTAAGAGCGACATTGGTAATTATAGAGGCATTAGCTTAGTTTCTGTCGGAAGCAAACTACTTAGCAAGACGATACTTTTTAGACTTAGAGATTATGTAGAGTTAGAGATGTGCCTGAGTCATCAGACCCCTTAGTCCTCAGTTTTATAGATTAAAAGCAAGCGTTTAGTTTAGCTGATAGATGAGCTTTATTCTTGTATGGTATTAAAGAAAAAACGAGTTGAAAGTAAAGAGCGACATTTAAACTTAAAACAAACAGAAATTATTCCGTTTATAAGGGGGCTGCTCCCTCCTAAGTAACTCACTCTACGCGCTGAAGTTTGTTATCCATTTAAAAAATCGTCTGATTTTAATTAAACAGCCCTTGCGTTCCAGGAGTCGTTCTTAGAGAATTAGGACATGAAATCAAACTTTAGCATAAGGAGCAAGGTAGTTAGGACGAAGCAACGCTTTAAATATTCATAAAAAGAACAATTTCTGTTTGTTTTCAGTTTTAATACTGTTTCTTGGCCTTAGAGCCTTTCAAGAGGGAATAAGACTATTGTGATTTCAATTTATATTTATTTTTGAAAAAAAACTCTGAAAATCTGAACTCTGAAAACCTTACTTTCAGTTATAAAAATCTGTTTTCTATTTAATTTCTGACCATGTTTCAAATAATACAAGTAGTTCCAGTTCCTCCTCTATTCAAACTTCAGTTCCCTCGACAAGAAAAGCTCCATGGAGAGTTCTTTCAACGCAATATCTGTGTTAAAATCTCCTGGAACATTTCCATCCTCTATGAAAACACCTATCAAAGATTTTCTTCAGCCCCCTCCCTCATGAAAAATCCCTCCGGACAGTTCCAACCGCAATGGGAATTTCCCTTGAATATTACGCTGAAAAATCGCCACATGTGAAATTGAGCCGGCGAAGAGAAAATAAGACACATGAAAAGAGTTTCGTATACGAATTCTGAGAAATTCTAAAGTTTAAAATTTCCATCAAAAGTTTACTTGGTTGAAATCCCCCCCCCCCCAAAGCGAAAAGTCTCCTCCGTGAGAAGTGCCTTTGTACTTCCCAATAACATATACTATGCAAATAATACTATGGGCAAATTTCACAGCTTACAGGCCTTTCCCCAAGGACTTGCGGGGGAGGGTCACATTATTCCCAAACGCATAGTTATCGGACTTCTCCATTATGCTGAACAAAATTGCAACCTCAAAATTTTGATCTGATTACTTTGGAGAAAAAATGCACGTGGGAAGGGGGCTAGTTGCCCTTCCATCTTTTTCGTCGCTTAAAATTGGCGACAGATCTTTTAATTTTGCATAGAATCAGCATTCTTCTGATATTCAAGGACTGTTGGTTTGATCACCACTGGAAAAAACAAACAACAAAATACAAGAAAAATATATCAATAATCTTTGTTCTGGTAAAACATACCAAATTCCCTACTTTGGCGCATGAGAGCTTGAAAACTATACAGTGGGAATCTCCAATACGCTGAATCTGGTGGCGCGACTTTCAAAAGGATTCTTTGACTTTTTTGGGGTGTTTGCCCCTTTTTAGAAAATCAGGCAAATATTCTCAGGTTCATAACTTTAGATGGGACAAACAAAACTTTCTAAATCTTATATATTTGGAATTGACATAAAAAGTCGATTCCTTTTATATATCTATGTAGATCGAAATTTCAATTTTTAGCGTTTCGGTTACGTCTGAGCCGAGTCGTTTCAAGTTTGAACAGTAACGAACAGTTTGAACATTTCGTTACCACGAACAGCTTGATACCAAATCAATATATTAATTTTTCTGTGATATATACGATAATAACGTTGATGCGGTCGGAGTGGGTAATGACATTAGTAGCTGTATTTATATTGAATTAGGTGTCAAGCCAGGTTGCGTTGTATGTATGGTGACAAGCCCAGTATTTGTGTCCATCCTTTTGATGGACTCTGTCTTAAGGAGTATATCAAAGGCCTACGTAGTATCAGAGCACCGCCTAAGTAAAGAGCAAACCGGGCACAGTGCATTATTAATTTTTTTCTTTTCTTTTCTTTTCTAAAAGGTACTTCGTATGGAAGGAGTTGCCGAAGAAGCTTCGGAACAAACTCAATCGATTTTTAATTGAAAATTCTATGCCCTTTTAAGAGTCAAAATTGATTGGAGGGTTAGCAGCCTCGTCTCACTTACCTATTTCGCCGAGGGACATCCAATCAAAATTTTCAGATTTTTCTGAAAATTTTAAAAATTTTCATTTTTCATTGAAAAATTTTCATTGAAAAATTTCAAAATTTTCAAAACTTTTTCAATATTTTCATTCTGGTTAAATATTATAGCGAGTATCAAATACCTTTTGAAAATAATAGTACATTCAATAACGGGACTCAAGTAAATCAAAGTATGTTTTGTTCACCCTCTAGTCTTCAATTGTTAATAGGATAATCAATGGACCAATGAGATTAGCCTTCCTATCATAGCAAAAGTCCTATGTTAATTCGTCGCAAGCCATTACATCTAGTTAAAAGACGCGTGCATTGCATCATCTTGCAAATGATGACGTATTTTGTTAAAAAATACATTTTATCACATAATTTTCCATTTTTACTTGCAAAAAGCATTACACACATTAATTTTCTTTCAAACGAGCCCATAAATATTTCTGTTTAATTTTTTGTTAGTGCCCCACTAGCAGCGAGGAAAAAGTTTCAAGAAGGAGACGCATAAATGCTTCCATTGAGTCAATGAGATTTTCCTTGTTGCTCAAGAGGGGGGCTGTAGATTTCCTAAATGAAGCTTTTGGCTATGGTAATTTCAATGGTATAGTTTCCTTTTCGAACTAACACAATGTTCATGAGGTTTCAGGCAGCTTCTAAATTTATATCAATCTCTTTTCAGAAAAACTGTTACTGCTAAGAGTTGTCGAAGAAATGCTTACCGTGCCTGAAACAACTTGAAATGGCAATTCTTTGACACTTGGCAGGTTTTTTCAAAGCGCATTTTCTATTTTTAGTTACTATGGGCTAAACTCCTTCTTTACTAGGCTTTGGCGTTTGCTGCAACCATGATGAATACCAAATTGTAGCAGCCTTTTAAAATGGCTTTTTCCCTTCCATTCACCAAATTGGCCCAAGGTAGGATATGCAGCTATTTTAATCCAGAGGTGAGGGTCAAAATAACAAAGATTAAGTCTCAATCTAAGAAATATTTCCATCAAAATTATTTTAAGCTTTTTCAAGAGACATGTCAAGAGACATGTCTTTAGGTGGAAAATTACTTAGTAATATGATACTTATTAGACTGAGCGATGCTGCAAGCAAAGTGATAAGAGAAGAACAGTTCCGTTTTAGAAAGGGTAGAGGATCGGTCAACCAAATTTTCACTCTTAGCTTTATAATTGAGAAGTGCCTGAGTTATCAAACACCTTTGATCTTCAGTTTTAAACATTGTGAGCAAGCATCTGTTGATAAAAGAGTTTTAGCGAAGCTATTATCCTTGTATGCTATACTATACAAATGGATTAAAGTGATTAGTGCTATTTAAGAGACTAAGACTGCTGCAGTTAAGGTTTGAAATGAGGTTAGCAGCTGGTTTTGTACTAAATCAGGAGTTAAGCAGGGTTGTGTTGTATCCCCCTTTATATGGAAAATTTTCTGAAGGAGTTTGTCTGAAGGACCACAGAAAAGGCAATGGGAGAACATGAAATCAAATGGGAAAGAAAAATGTCCCTGGAATTAGATTAGGCTGATTATTTGAGCAGCCTAGATGAAAGTGTGAGGAAAATGAATCAACTTATAGAGGTTTTGCGAGTTCAAAGTGCTAGTATAGGTTTGAAAATCAACGTCAAGAAGGCTAAGTCACTTACACTAGGAATAAGTAAAGATGAAAAGGTGACGTTGGGCAACGAAAAGGTTGATAAGGTGGACAGTTTTACTTACCTTGGTAGAATTGTTAGTAAAGACGGTGGGAGCAATGAAGTTGTTAGGATGAGAATAGCCAAATCTTAGGACGATTTTAACAGTTGAAAAAAGTTTGGAAGAATAGGAAGACAAGTCTGCAAACCAAGATTTGAAAATTGGAAGCTACAGTGATGACAGTGGTCAAATATGGTTCTGAATCACTGGTGAACCGAATAGCAGATGATGGTTTGCTAGATGTCTTCCAGAGAAATTGCCAATGGATTGTTCTAGGTAACCTGCTGAATGTTTGTATTTCAAACGGTACGAAAAGTGTGGTTCAAAAAGTGCGGTTCAATCTCACTTTCTAGGGCTATAATGAGAGAAAGGTTGGGATGGCTTGGGTACGTTCTACGGATAAAGGATGACGTATTACCGAGGACTGCCATTTTCGGCCAACCGTCAGGGGCTAAGTGGAAAACAAGTCGTCGGTGCTTGAGGTGGGAGGTTGTCATAAAGAAATATTTAAGGAAAATGAGAATTTCCGGGGAGGGTTTAAAGATGCAGGCCTTGAATAGATTAGAATGGAGGAAGAGCGTTCGTAGCTGTATTGGCCTCAGGTGACTTGGTGCTGTGATGAGTTGTTAGTAGTTGTAGTAGTAGTAGTGTCATGGAAGCAGTCTTCACAAGTACAATTACAATCCAATAGAATATAATGAAAAAAGTTCTTCAATTAATAGCATTAGAAGGAATAAGTAAAAAGAGGGTCACCTCCAACCACAGCTATATAAAATAATTTTTTCTACAACAAAATGATACAAACTCAGTTATTTCAGAGCATATTGGAATAAGTACTGTTTACCACATCTCCCAGAAACATTTGTGATGCCACTACTCTAGAGAACGATCCCTGAAGGTCTTGAGCCAATTAAGCATCCAATGCCAAATATTCCACAATTTTTACTACAAAACGTGTCTAAGCAATTAGTAATTCATAGAATTTACAGGGCTGTTGGTAGATCCCTTGACCATCATTACAAAATAAGTGTCCAAGTTTTGGTTACGTCTTGGGGTCTAAAGGGGGGCTGTGTAGCAAAAAAGTGTACGTAAGGTGGTGACTGGCCTCCATTTACTTTCGAACCTTAAAACTACGCTAGAGCTTTCAATTTATAGTTGTTTGAAAGTTCACCCATTGGACCCCCCTCCCCTTCCAAGCAGAAAATCTTCCCGATGGAAGGCAATATATGTTTGAACTAATTAAGAGAATTAAGTATTAGCGTATTAGAAGCTCATACGGTTGCAAGTGTCACCTCCCCCTCCCAGAATAGAAGAAACCCTATTTTGCGCTTCAATAATATAAATATAAGGACTTTACTAATGATTTCCTCTCCAAACTGCAACCCTTATCGTCCTCCATGGAAATATTTGTTTGATTCATATAATATCTGACTTTTGTATCGAGACTGATTTTATCTTTCTTTCAAATCTAGTTTTATTCAAATTGTAGTGAACTGCGTACACCCATCCTACACTCTAATTACCTCTCATAAATTTTATTTTCTGTTTCAACTCGTTTTCTCATCTTTCTTTTATGTTCAGTTTTTATGTAGGTACTAGCGAAAATGCCTCCTTGAATCAAGAATGATACATCCACACATACCCCTGCTACAGTCGAACCATCTTTGTTAAATTTTATATTTTCCTTCGAACCTAATTTTCTCTTTCTTTCAATTCTAATTTTTAAACACATACTAATTAAAATGGTCCTAACAACACGCGCGATAGATCAGCGAACACCCCTGCTAAAACCTAATCATCGCCTAGTTAATTTTTAGTTTCTTTCCAGACTAATTTAATCTTTCTTTTGAGTTTGATTTTTAATTAAATATTAATGAAAGGGTATCCTAACAACATGCCCGGGAAATCTATACACACTCCTGCTACAATCTAGTAGCCTTATATTCACTTTATACTTTCTTTTGACCCAAATTTTATTTCCCAGTTCTGACTTTAAAGTTTTCAAACTTTCATTTTCTTTTCAATAATCCAGTAATTAAAAATAGGTTGCCTCACATGCTGGACAAAAGCTAAGAAAATTGTGTTTTTTTGGCAAAAATACTTAAATTTTAATTTAAATTTCTTTCAACAAAAGTTGAAAGTAATAAAAAATGGTAAATGGTAAAAATTGAAAATAAAAACAATACGAAATGAACAGAAAATACATGATTTTGCTAGACAAAACTTTAAATTTGTGATTTCACTTTAAGAATTTTAAATTTTGCTTTTGCAGACAAAATATTGAAAAGTATTGTGACAAAATGTAAAAATCTGTAAATTTCCTCTACAAAAATTGAAAATAAGTGAAATATTTACTACGAAAATGGAAAATCATAACAGCATAACAAAAGTAATTTAAAATAAGCGAAATCTTTTAGAAAAGGAAAAAAAGAAATAAACCCCCAAAATGAAAATTCATTCGTTAAAAATTTAAACTTTTGAAAAAAGTTATTTTTCTTCATCTTGAACAGTAGCCTATTCAGTTCATAAATATATAGTTATTTCGAGACATTGTAAAATAAAAAATTGTTTCGATACAAAAATTGTATCGAAAAATAATTGAAATCATAACGGAGTAATGCAAGTAAGTATTTTTTTCTTTTAAATAAAGGCTTGCAGAATATTATCATATAAAAAAATTGAATAATTTGAGTCCGTTCCAAAAAAAATAATCTATCATATTTTATCTTGAGATGGGACTTATTTCATATCGGGGTCATGCATGAAATTTTTTACATGGCTTCACTTACAAGCTCGTCTCACATTTAATCATTGCTATTATTCTGTTCAATGATGGTATCTAATGGTAAACTATCAATGATACTATTAACGTACACAGATGTTTTACATCCTATTGAATTTATTCAATGTCCTTTGTGGAATTAGTGATCTCCTTGCTTTTATCCTCAATGGTATTCATAATCTTGTGAGCATTATCATCCCATTCGAGGACTATCCGATTTCCCCTTGGCATTTTTGCTGTGACAATAGGCACTCTGGCTATGACTCTGCTATGACAATAGACAATGACAATTGGCTTCATTTCATTGCCACTGGGACATTCAATTTCCGAAAGAGTAGAAGCACTCATATTTTTCTATGAATCAACCATCCTTATTCACAACATTATCATTCTGAACTCTATTATAAGTACATGTAACGTCATTTTAAGACATAAAAAAGATTTTAAAAAGGAAAAAAAAACAGGAAGTCCCCCAACCAAAAGAACTAAGATAAAAAATATAAGTTAAAACTTGTTTATTATTAATAGGAAAATACATATACAGATAAAACATTTGTTACTTATCACCATTCATCAGCCACTTAGGGCGGTCCCAATTTATACTATAAGTTTCGTTCTTCCTCTTAGAATGTCTTCTGCCCATATCCCGAGACGGAATGTCTCTTGGAATCCATAAACTACAGAATCGTATCTTGTCCTCAGGGTTTTGTATCCAATACAGAAATTTGGGATACTCAAAGTGTTCCAAACTGATATGCCGTATATTTGGCTGGCACTTTCCAATTAAAAACTTATCCGTAGGCACATTTTCCTAAGTAAACAACGCTTCAACTCAATACAAACCTATTTATTTTTCTTCATCTTGAATAGTATTCAGTTCCTTTTCACCTTCATAGAATTGGGAGGAGATCATCCGATTGTAAATCCCTTTATGATTCAATCATCTTAAAAAACTACTCTATAAGTCTGTATTGTAGACATGTATATTATAATACACATGCCAGTGATAGCATTACAATTCAGCGAAGTCCATACTGAGTAATAAAAACGCACACTCAAGAATTACACCACACGAAGACTTCCTTACGCCAATATATTCACAATCAAAACACCAAGCATCTTGAAAACCTATTGAGTTCACTTCGTTTAATGATAATAACTTGCGCCAATCTAAGTTAAAAAAATTCCTTAGGTCAGCAAACTGGGTTTCAAAAATATCTAAGTTCCAAAAAACTTCTATGCTAAAAAAATTCTAAGTTCAAAAAATTCGAAGTTCTATAGAAAATTCAAATTGAAATAGAAATTCGAAGTTCCAAAGAAATTCCCAGTGCGAAACAATTCCAAGTTCAAAAACAAAATAAAAAAATCAAATACCAATAATCAATAGTCGATAATCAATAATCGATAATCAGTAATCAATAATCAATGACCAATAATTGACATCGATAATCAATAATAAATAACCAATAGTCAGTAATCAATAACCAATAATAAATAATCAATCTCGATAATAAATAATCATTAATAAAAATAAAAGATTTCAAATGTTTGAGAATAGCTAGATGGGTGGGCTGATTGTAAAACTAAAAATGATATACAAACAGTTCGGTAACTAAAGGGGTTTTAAACGTCTTGATAGGCTAAAATTATGCGCAAAGCAGTCCTCGTATACTCTGCATACAACAAAAACTATATAGACTACGAACCTCTTGTATATTACAGTCCTCGTCAAAATTCCTTTTAGACCTGTTGCTTAATTAAACTATCTTTATTAATTGATAATAATTTCGATAGCCGGAAGCTGATATAATGCTTTGTGAGTCGTAGGAATGGTATATTTTGCACCTGTGTTCGTTGAAGGGATCCTGGGGATACTGTGCACTTGTATCTGTGTAAGGGATACTACTCACCAGATCAGAGTGAACGGCTATTAGAGCTTTCAACAATTTAGCTAAAGTACTCCATCCAAGATATGAAATGGCGTGTTGCAGTTACTAATATCCTTTATCAAGAAACATGTCCCTCCTCTTGAGTATTATCGACTAACTGCAAAAGTAGCATACAACCAACACACTGCTTCTACCTTATAGAATAAAAACAAACAGTTCTGAAAAAAAAACTTTGTGATAATTATAATTAGTTATAACTAAAGTAATGATGACAGTTAAGGAAATCAGAAAATGAGGAAATTACCCAAAAATTAAATTAGAAATGAAAAATTAGATTAAAGAGAATGCTTGTATTGAAGAAAACATCTAAAATATGACAAAATCACACTTAAAAATGCAATAATACACTTGATTTTTCTCAAGACCACGGTAATTTTGATTTTGGGTCTTGCGTTACTGACTTCTGAAAGAAAACACTTGAATAAAGTTTTATGGAATAAACCATCGGATTGACTTACTCAAGATTATACTTTTGCTTAAAGAAATTAAAACATTTATCAATCTCCGTGTAAGAAGTGTCTAGAATAGAGGAAACAATCTCTTCTTCTGCCTCCCTGGTTGTATCTTGTATACAATTCTCTTCCTCCCCAAAAGCAACTTCGTGCGAAACGTCTGTAAAAGTTCTTGGACGTGAACTAGTTTTGCTAAAAATAAAAATAAAGCTAGGATGCAAAGTTTGTAATATGTGTCTGTTTTCGAACTATACACAGGTAAACTGACGAATAAAAATATAAGCGATACAAACTGCATTTTTTTATCCAAAAATGATCAGCTTCAATGATTTTAACCACCAAATCTGAAATTAAAACTGAAATTAAAGCAAGTACAGGGCTGCTGCTTCATTTATTATAAGTGAAGTGCCAGAAGGCACTTCTGGCACTCTGGTGCCAGAAGAGTTATATACTATGCCAGCAAGGAAGTGCTGTCTTCAAAACTGGCTTCTTATGTTTCTAAACTTACACGAAAGGGTTGTACCAGCCTCCATGTTTGCTGGGCGATCAGTTCTCACTGAAGATGATTTATTCATTTCTAGTTAAAAGTAAGAAAATCTATGGGGGAGGAAAGAGTTGTATAAAGTGTAAGGGACCAATATGAAAAGTATCAATTCCAAGGTATAAAAAGTGTAAATTGCAATCACTATTTTCTTTGTTCACCACGTAGAATATCACGTACTAACTACCGAAGTAACTCAAAATCAAGAAGTCACCTTTAATTAACAGCATATAAAAACTGTGTTCAGGAAGAAATTATGAGTGGATAAATACCACAAAACTATGTGGCTCTGTCATCTCAAGAGATTAGATATGTACGATGTTGAAGGTAGTTAAAAAAGAAAACCTTGATTTAGTAAAAAAAATGGGATTTTTCGCACAAAATTAACCATTAGATCAGAGTAAATGACCATTAGATCTTTCCTAAATTTACCAAAAGTATCATTTCCAAGGTATAAAAACAGTATACTGCGTTTCTTACTATCTTTTACTCGTCAACTGGAATACCACATGCCAACTTCAGAAATAGCACAAAATCAAGATGTCGCCACCGGCAAAGAAAAACTACATAAAAACTACAGAAGGTATATAGCAAAACCACGTAGCTCTGACAACCCGATAGACTATTAATATACGATATTAGAGGCAGTTTAAAGACAAAACATTACTTTGATAAAAGAAAAAAATTCAGGAAGTTTAGCAAAAAGCAGCCCATCAGATCAGAGTGAAGAGCCAGAAGACAACTTCTTATGGCACGTAGCAGTTACTAATATCCTTTATCAAGCCAAATGTCACTTCTTTTGAGTGACTTCCACTAATGACAAAAGAAGCACACAATCAACACACCGCATCTACCTGATGGAATAAAAAAATAATGGTTCTGAACAAAATTATTATAGAATGTGTATGTCATAAAAGTAATTCCGATAATCTATAGGAATTCTAGAAAAAAAGTCACAGTAGATCATAGCAAAGGACTGACAGATTTTTCCACAAACAAAACAAAAATCTTGCTGTTGCAAACACAAGATTTTCCTACAAGACAAGTTGTACCAGTCTCTATGTTTGCTGGGGGTTCATTTCCCACTGATGATGATTTATTTATTCCAATTTTAAAAGTAATAAAGTCTAAGAAGAAGAAAAAGCTGTAAAGAGCGAGTGTAATCGAAAAATTTAGTCTGCGCTGAAAAACTGCATAGTTTTATTAGCGAGATGCATTCTAAATATTTAATCTTCCATTTTGGTCAACCCACCAGGACTTGAGGACTTACTAGAATAAAGGAGGGGGAGGAAAAAGTGGATAATAAGGACCTCATCGTCTTACCGACATCAGCGATAATCTGGCAGTGTGAATGGAAAGGATAACTGCAGAAACTGGAGGATTATCCCTACAAATTACCAGGGAGGGCTAATTATGAGAGTCGATGTTTGAGCAGCGAAAGAATCTCGAGATTTCTTCTAACTTATTTTGAATCTTAGGAATAGTGAGGATGAGTTATTCTTAAGAACTAGAGACGTGGCTGAAGCAAATTTTCACGTCATTTGGGAAAACCTCAAGTGCGCGTGACTTAGCTGATACTCAGGTTGAAACTAGTTCTCCTTTGAGGTGTAATCCTTCCCAACTGCCAGGTCTGGGAGATTCCTTTCCACTTTATGAGTGGAAAAATGTTGGTCTCACGCCTGCAGTAAGTAGCCGTTTACCTTATATTCACCCTAAGTTCTTATATGTAACTGACCCTTATTAGGCTATCCTTTAGATGACAAAACATCAGTGGCTAATACTTGCCATAGTTGATAGCAGTTGGCATTTTAATTTTAAACCCTGCCATCTGGAATAATTTCATTCTTGTTGAGATTCATAGTTGCTGTCACTGATAAAGGCAAAGAGACCAGTGGATACAAGCCTTTTAGCCGCCAAAGGGCGTTTTATACATCTGAACCCATATAGTTGTTTTTCTCGATTGAAAAAATAGAGAGTACGAGGAAATTTGAAAAGCCACAATAATAAAGCTGCTTCTGTGATAATTGTTCCTCAGCAGGGTAGAGGCTCTCCCTGGCATCCCTAATAGCCATGTTCGGAAGACACCAGGGAGAAGTTGAAGGAAAGAAAGAAACGGTGCAAAAGCAAAAGGAGAACATAACTTTTTTTTATTCTGTAGAGGCTTGATCTGGTGAATAAATGACTTACGAGGAAATTTTGGCTGTTTTTCCGTAAACTATCACTTACAACACTGGTGAATTAAGCCACGTCGCTACGTGAGGTCAATTATTACTACTATGTGGCGAACACTATATGAGGTGACTTTCTACAAACAGAATTACCAATTACCATTTTCTTTTAATTTGTACGGTTTCATTTAGCTTTCAAGTCAGCTATCAAGTCATCTCTATTCATTCTAGTCATTAATTAAAGCACAAGTTCCTTCGTATGCGTGTCTATGGACATTTTTACCACAGAAAGGTCAGGAATTAACTGTTTTCTGTTTGTATGACAGTTTTAGATTTTACAGATACAAACTCTTGAGACTTGGTATTTTCTATTAGGGAGGATTCCTAGGATTCCATATCGGAGACACGGAGCGGTATTTTCTTCTAGATTATCATTCATTCGATTATACATAAATTAACTCCCTTTCCTTTAATATGGGAGTCGATTGTGGCCTTTTCACCTCAATACTTGGTTTCTAACAAGCGCTAGACTTCCAACACTCAGTAACAATATAAAAGGTATAGAAAAGACTGAAAGCATAAGATAGGGTAACTAGAGCAATTGGTATGAAAGCATAATTAATAATCTAAGTCTGATGAATTGAGGGAACTCATATGTTTTAACAACGTAGTCGGTGGTAGCTCGTCAGCCACCTCTGAAGTTATATTTGTGCCACTCCAAATGATCTGTCATGAGATGGTGAGAAAAGTTTGTAATGAATACAGAAAATAAGGCAATCCCAATGTCCTGTCCTACTGTGTTACTTTTCCAATCTATGTTACTGACGGAGCATAAATTCGATATGGGACTTTTCATCGTTTTCCTTGGAGTTAACAATTTACTTGGTAAAGTAATAGCAATGCAAATTTTGACCAGCTCTGGATATATTTAGCATGGAAAGTGGAAATTTATTCGAAAAGATCTCCAAAAATATATACATAAAATAATATTGCTTATAGTCTACTTCCTCCCAAGAAATGCTTACCAGCCCCACCCTAGAACAATAAAAGTGTATTGGTAAGGAAAAAACTAATATGATAAAACATAGATCTTTATTTATTTGCTAACCAAATTTTAGATCGTGCTAATTAAAAGATAAATAGTTCAATCTTACCATTGTAAGTTCCACAGCTTGCACTCTTTTCTGCTTGGCAAACCATCCGGGAAAGGGGGTTCATAGTCAGTTTCGTCGCATCCTTCATCGGCATCTTTGGCATCAAAACGTAATTTCTGCGATGAAAGTAAGCTAAAGAATTCAGAACCCTCAAAAACAATTTTGAGTTGAATATAAGCTTTAACTTCAACAATATTCAGCTGACCAAAGTCAATTTATTCTCTAGGTTTTCTTTGCAATTGAATTTGGGAAGACACTTCAAAGCATGATTTAATAAGGGAGTTAGCGACAATTTTCTAGGGCTGGCTTCAGATTTTGAATTTACTTTTTAATATTTAGATTGTTCATGAAAAATTGCCACAAACAAGTGTAGTGCTACTGCTCCCTTGCAAGTTACTCAAAATCTATTTTTTGTCGTTTTTGAGTTATTATTTGTCGTAACAACCACAACAGTAAAACAAAAATCACAATGCCAATCACGGTTTCATGGGCAACGCAATAGCGCTACCTAAGTAAACAACGATAAATGATAATAATGTATCATTATATTTATTTTAGACCAGGGTCCTTCGTATATAAGCAATTGTCGTAGAAGCTTTAAAAAGGGTTCAATCAATTGGAAATTGAGAGGGCTATTGCGCTTTTTAATTTTTAAGGTGGTCAGAGGGAAAATATCATCCCCATGCCCATTATTAGCCCAAACACATCCAATTAAATTTGGAGATAGCCATTTTGTACACCGTAGTTGAAAAATCCGGAAATCGTATATTTGAGGATAACAATCCGCCCCTTGACCTCAGGGCAAGGGTTTTAATTTATGCCCTTGGTGCATATATTGTTCTAACGGAAAGGGTGGTCATATAAACTTTGGAGGGGGGGGGGCTCATTGAATCAGAAGTCCTAGTCCCTTTTTAAGAGTCAAAGTGATTTGAAGGACAGCTATCCCTCCAGACTTCGTTTATTTTTTGGAAATACATCCAATAAAAATTTTGAGGCGGCCATTTTATTCAAAATAGTTTAAAGATCATATAAAAAAAGCCTTTAGGGTTGACATGAACCACCAGTATGGGAGCAAGGGTTGTAAGTTATGTTCCAAGGACATTTAAGGTTTTTATGGAAGAAATGTTTGTTTAAACCTTAGAGGAGGTTCATCTGGTTGGAAATTGGAAGGTCTAGTTTCATTTTAAGACTCAAAAGTGGTAGAGGGAAACTAGCCCCCCCCCCCCCCTGATTACCCCTCTTTTAACAAAACACACCAGATTGAAATTGTGAGGCAGCCATTTTGTCCAAAATAGTCTAAATAACATACAACAATGCCTTCAAGGTTGCCAAAGCCCCCCAGAACCCTTGAGCAAGGGTTGTTAATTATGCCCTAGGGGCATCTAGGGTTTTTTATGGAATTGGTGGTCACACATCTTCAGATGAGGCTCATTTAATTTGAAATTGGAAGTTATGGTGCCTTCATTAAGAGTTCTACTTCCCCTCTAAGATTCAAAAGTGAAAGAGGGCAACTAGCCCCCCTCCCTCCTATGACTACACCTATTTTCACAAAACTCGTCTGATTGAAATTGTGAGATAGCAATTTTGTTCAAAATAGTCCAAAAAACATATAACAATGCCCACAGGGTTGAAAATCCCCCAGAGCCCTGGAGCAAGGGTTGTATTATGCCTTTGGGGCATATACATTTTTTATGGAATGGGTGATCGTATAAACCTCAGATGGGGCTCTTATGATTTGAAAATGGAAGTTATAGTGGCCTTTTCAAGAGTCAACGTGATTTGAGAGCAATCAGCTCCCCCTTAAGCCCATCCTTTCCCAAAACAAACATCCAAATAAAGTTTTAGACATTTATTTTTGTCAGCATTGTTGAAAGATTCAGCAATTACGCTTTTTGGGAAGTCAATACTCCATCCGAGGCCTCAGGGAAACAGCAGTAAGCTATGAAATTTGTTCATTGTTCACATAGAGTATGTTGTATTGAGAAAAAGTATGCATGTTTGACTTCTACTTTCCCAAAACACAAAATGCATCAAAGGGAGTCTTTCAGGAAATGTTGATGGGAGTGCTGAACTAAATAAAAACATATTATTTGTATATGGGTTGTCAAAAGGGTGTAACTCGGGAATGACTGAATATATTGATTTTTAACTTTTAGGAAATAATAAGGGAGATGATCAATTGACCAAAAGGCAGTATTAGCACGCTACTACTAATACAGCTACCACTTTTTTACTGCTATCTCAACTATTAATACTTCTACCACTAACATCCCTTCTTCTGTAACGAGTACTACTAAAGATGAGGAAACTGAAATAGACATCTGAGAAAACGTTTAGGGGAAAGTTTAACTAAATCAAAACATACTATGTGCATATAGATTGTTGATCAGCAAATCAGCAAATTTGGCTTATCAGCAAATTTTTGGAACAGGTTACCGTATCAAAAGGTAACTTCAGGGGCACCATGATTGGGATGTTCGGTTGACCAATTGGCAAAATGTGACGCCACTGCTTGAGTGAATCTAAAGGACTCTATTTCTTGAAAAAAGTTTTGGGCTAGAGAAATTTCGATTTTCGCTGTTTGGGAGTTGGATCTCTTTCCCCTGAAATTTTTCTTTATTCATTTTTAACTTAAGTTAAATAAAAGTAGGATATAATGTATCCAGAAATAAGATTTAAGCGAATCCGAATCGGAGACATGAGAAATGAGATATCAAAACTGCACCATTTACAAACCCTCTTATGAAATAGAAAATCTTCAACTTCATTATTATCGTGAGTCATATAGCTAGGAATACTATGGGGTGACGACGTCATGGGGAAATATCTCTTCCTCCGATATTTTTTTAGATCATTAATATCTAGCTTCTTTAACCAAACTGATGGTTTCCAATGGGGGCACCATTTTTCTGCTTCTTCAATCGTCAGGCTCAGAGGTTGAATGGCAACAACTGGCTGCATTTTACTTGACGTTTTGAGTTTTATCTGATTCCTTGTGAGTACCTGAAAAAAAGCTTTAATTCCAAATTGTATCTGTTATTTCAAAATTCTCTCGATAATATAGCAGAGGTTCGCCGGTGTTATGTGTAGAACGCTTCATAAATACTGGTTGATTTGTCTTCAAGTTAAAGGAAATAAACAAGAAAAAGCCAAAAGGCCGTAAAAGGCCCTTTTCAAAAAAAAAAATATTTCAGAAAAAAAAATATTACGATATCTTCCCCCCAAACATAAAACTCTCAGTCTCTTTAAAACCCTTTCCTACGTCTCCCCGAATATATCTGAGAGTTTGAACTTGATCCCCGAGCTAAGAGATAGCCCAGGGTAGGGATGTTGGGTGTTTAAAAGTAAAAACCGTGTTGCAGCGGTAGCTAGCAACCTAGTAGGTGTTCTTTTACAAAGCAACAATAATAAATACCGGTTTTTCGTATTTTATTGTGTTTTGAATAATATTCTTTTATTGCCCACCTTTAAACTTGTATGTATATGTGGGTTACAGATGACTCAATACATATCAAACTGTTAGTTTCAGTTATTAAACTAGTTACTTTCTCTGACTGAGCAAGCTTATTTCTTAAAAGAAGAATCAGCTTCATGACCTGGACTGAAACTGGACCAACTTCATTCCAAGTAGCATTTTTGGTAAAGACAAACGTGACAGAGATAAAATAAAAGTTCTTAATATTAAAATACTAGCTGTTGGGGTGGCGCTTCGCGCCACCCCAACACCTAGTTGGTGGGGGCGCTTCGCGCCACCCAAGCCCTCCCGCGCGCGTAAGTCGTTACGCGCCATTGTAGTTGTGACCCTATGTCCCACCTGTGAATATATATATATATATATATATATATATATATATATATATATATATATATATATATGTGTTTTTAACTACTTATTTCTTAAAAGAAGAATCAGCTTCATGACCTGGACTGAAACTGGACCAACTTCATTCCAAGTAGCATTTTTGGTAAAGACAAACGTGACAGAGATAAAATAAAAGTTCTTAATATTAAAATACTAGCTGTTGGGGTGGCGCTTCGCGCCACCCCAACACCTAGTTGGTGGGGGCGCTTCGCGCCACCCAAGCCCTCCCGCGCGCGTAAGTCGTTACACGCCATTGTAGTTGTGTCCCTATGTCCCACCTGTGAATATATATATATATATATATATATATATATATATATATATATATATATATATATATATATATATATATATATATATATATATATATATATATATATATATATATATATATATATGTTTTTAACTACGTAAAACTTGCGAATATACAACATTCTTCGCTGTCCCATTGTCTGTGCATATAAATAGATTGTCAGAGTCACCGACTCTTGAACATGCAACATATAATGGTCCATGGGAAAACAATCCGTATTCAGATCTATACCTCATGATTCTAATGATTGCCCTTGAGCTTTGTTGATGGTGATTGCTAATCGACCATTCCCTGTGTCGCCGTCGTCATTTATACATCCCCCTGTACCCCCCGGCGTCCCTGTTGTAGTTGTGTCCCTGTGTCCCGGTCGTAATTTATATTTTCTGTGTCCCGGTCGTCATTTGTGTCCCGGTGTCCCAGTCTGTGATTTCTCTTTGAGTGTCCCGGGCGTCATTTATATTCCTTGTGTCCGGGTGTCCCGATCGTCATTTGTGTCCCGGTGTCCCGGTCTGTATATGCATTCGTTTTTGAATTGGTCTTTTTTATAGTTTTTAGTTTTTTACCTTTTTTTAGTTTTTTTAGTTATACCTCATGATTCTAATGATTGCCCTTGAGCTTTGTTGGTGGTGATTGCTAATGGAATATTCCCTGTGTCCTCTTCGTCATTTATATATCCCCCTGGGCCCAATGGCGTCCCCGTTGTAGTTGTGTCCCTGTCCCGGTCGTCATTTATATTCCCCGTGTCCCGGTCGTCATTTGTATCCCGGTGTCCCGACCTGTATATACGTTCGTTTTTGAAATGGTATATGATGAAATAAATTTTTGTATTTTTCCCCTTTTTTTCTTTTTAGTTTTTTTGGTTTTTACTTTTTTTTAGTTTTTTTGGTTTTTTAGTTTTTTTTCGTTTTAGTTTTTTTTTATTTTTATTTTTTTAGTTTTGTTTTTCTCCTTTATTTTTCATATTTTTCCTTTTTTTATTTTTTTATTTTTTAGTTTTTTTAGTTTTTTAGCTTTTTCATTTTTTTATTAGTCTTTAGTTTTTTTCTTTTTAGTTTTTTTTTTGTAATTTTTACCTTTTTTTAGTTTTTTTAGGTTTTTTTACTTGGCCTTTTTCAAAAAAAAAATATTTCAGAAAAAAAATATTACAATACCTTCCCCCCCAAACATAAAACTCTCAGTCTCTTTAAAACCCTTTCCTACGTCCCCCCGAATATATCTGAGAGTTTTAACTTGATCCCCGAGCTAAGAGATAGCCCAGGGTAGGGATGTTGGGTGTTCAAAAGTAAAAACCGTGTTGCGGCGGTAGCTAGCAACCTAGTAGGTGTTCTTTTACAAAGCAAAAATAATAAATACCGGTTTTTCGTATTTTATTGTGTTTTGAATAATATTCTTTTATTGCCCACCTTTAAACTTGTATGTATATGTGGGTTACAGATGACTCAATATATATCAAACTGTTAGTTTCAGTTATTAAACTAGTTACTTTCTCTGACTGAGCAAGCTTATCTCTTAAGAGAAGAATCAGCTTCATGACCTGGACTGAAACTGGACGAACTTCATTCCAATTAGCATTTTTGGTAAAGACAAACGTGACAGAGATAAAATAAAAGTTTTTATTATTAAAATACTAGCTGTTGGGGTGGCGCTTCGCGCCACCCCAACACCTAGCTGAGGGGGGCGCTTCGTGCCCCCCAATCCCCCCCACGCGCGTAAGTCGTTACGCGCAATGGTAGTTATGTCCTTATGTCCCACCTGTGAATATATATATATATATATATATATATATATATATATATATATATATATATATATATATATATATATATATATATGTATGTATATACTAGCTGTTGGGGTGGCGCTTCGCGCCCCCCAAGCCCCCCCGCGCGCGCTAGTCGTTACGCGCCATATTAGTTACGCGCCATTGTAGTTGTGTCCCTGTGTCCCACCTGTGAATATAGATAGATTTATATATGTGTTTCAAACTACGTAAAAATTGCGAATATACAACATTCTTGGCTTTTCCACTACTGGGAGCTTTCCGTTTCCAATTGCCAGCAATTGATCTGAAAATGTTTGACCAGAGTCATCGTTTTGCAATCGGACACGCATATTTGTAGTTAATTTTAATATTTTTACGTGTGCCCATAAATTAGAATTTTTCAGGCAAGCATTCATTTCGTCTGCAGGAGTTAAACTACGTAAAAATTGCGAATATACAACATTCTTGGCTTTCCCATTGTCTGTGCATATACAAAGCCGTATTTACTAATAATGACGTCATATGCAAACGCTCTTTTTACAAACAAACAAACATGCATACACACAACTCGTTTTTATATAGATATATAGATAGATAAATACAATACAAATTAACTGCGTAAAACTTGCGAATATACAACATTCTTCGCTGTCCAATTGTCGCTGCATATAAATAGATTGTCGGGTTTACCGACCCTCGAACATGCAACGTACAATTGTCCATGGGAAAAACAATCAGTATTAAGATCTATACCACATTTTTCTAATGATTGACCTTGAGCTTTGTTAATGGTGATTGCAAATGCTAATCGAATTGAGAATTACAATATTTTAAATTGAAAAGGCAGATCCGTTGGAATCATGGGAATGCAAGGAATAAGAACAGCCTCACCCTCAAAAGGCCCTGTCAAGATTGTGGCCTCTATTAGGTTTTCCATTGTTTTTTTTTACGGCAAGTCGCGTGCCATTGCAAAGCTTTGGTGGGTTGATATTTCTTAAAAGTATTATTGGTACGCCTATTTTTAGTTGTAGCAAGTGTGGTGGAAACCCTGAAAGATCTATGGAATTTAAAAATTCAGATGGATAATTAACCGCTTCATTTGGTTCCAAAACTGTGTCGACTGACTTGTAAAGGACTGCCTGGTCTCGAATCTTGGTCAAAACAATATTGTTGATTTTTGTGGACGTCTATATTTTTGGGTGCGAGAATCGCTCTTTCACTTAGCCATTTATTATTTTTTTAACTTTTTAGAATATTCGGAAAAACTTTTTCAATCAATTCATTTTTGGACGTCACTAAATTACAGAAATCAGCAGGTAGTTGTATAGGTCCTGAAATTGAGTCTACTGGGAGCTTTCTGTTTCCAATTGCCAGCAATTGATCTGAAAATGTTTGACCAGAGTCATCGTTTTGCAATCGGACACGCATATTTGTAGTTAATTTTAATATTTTTACGTGTGCCCATAAATTAGAATTTTTCAGGCAAGCATTCCTTTCGTCTGCAGGAGTTGATCTAGGTATTATAGGTAATGTTTGCTTGAAATCTCCCGCAAGCAATATTAATGTACTGCCAAAGGGTTTCGACTTCCCTCTCAAATCTTTCAAGCATTGATCCAGAGCCTCGAGCGATTTTTTGTGTGCCATTGTGCACTCATCCCAAATAATAAGTTTGCATTGCTGCAATACTTTACCCATCCCAGATGATTTGGAAATATTGCACGTGGGAGTTTCTGTAGAATGCAAATTCAGAGGCAATTTCAAAGCGGGACGAGCAGTTCTTCCACCAGGCAGCAATGTTGCGGCTATTCCGGACGACGCAATTGCCAACGCTATATCATTTTTTGATTGAATTGATGCCAGAATCAGTTTTATCACAAACGTTTTTTCAGTACCTCCTGGCGCATCCAAAAAGAAAATTTCTCCAACGTTGTTATCGACACAATGCATTATCGTATCATAAATGTCTTTTTGTTCCGACGTTAACTTGGAAATGTTATTTTGTACATACGACAATAGATCACTCGTACTGTAACTTTGTTCACGATCCAATTCTACACATGTCGAAACAGCAGCGATACGGGTAGGTGAAGGCATTCCCAAATCCTGAAGAGGTTTGTTTGCCATACGTACGCACAAATCTTCTATAATAACTAAAGTGTAGTTATAAATTTCTGATGTAAAATCAAAAGTCATGTCTGACGTCTCTAACTGTTTTCGATGGAGTATATCTTCGGACATTTTTGACTTATATTTTTCCCATAGCTCTGTAGGAGCTGATGGAGAGCAAGTTGTTAAAATGATGCCAAACAATGCACGAATTTGACTTGGAGTTGACGTTTCGCACGCGTCATTGATGCAGTTATCCCAGTGTTGGTCATTCTCCAATAAATTCAGAGCTTGGCATGCACTACGGTAAGTGTCATGTATAGTACCGTTTACAGTTCTCAAATACTCAAAGGATGTCGGACCGGGTACATTCACCAAAAGCAGGCGTAGAAAGAAGCATTCATGTTGATTGGGGTGAACGGTGTAGAGTCTTCCTATCGTGGTATCTTTGAAGATGGTAGGTTGGCCGTCGACTGACTTACCCTCTTTTCGACGTTCAAATACTTTATCTTTAGTATTCCACGTGTAATACGAAGGCACTTCAGTATACAGCAGTTTTTTTGCAAAAGAATCATTTTTGCAAAGCGAAAAAAAGCTGTTAATTTTGTATCCGGTGGATTCAGGGCTCTTTGTTGCACGTTGGTTTCCGAGAAATAAACACGTTGACCATTCTGTAAATGTACCGCTAAGTGAACAACAGCTGGACTACGTTCATGTATCGGAAATGAAAGAATTCGCCAAACAGCTTCATTACTGCTTATGTATCTTCCAGCCTGATATTGTATGATTTCGTCGAAATCTTTGATTTCGGGCTGCAAGCCAAACACTGCCATGTCACTGCCTTTGTTGACATATTTACATATTTATTTGATTGCCTTTACGGAGTTACAGTATTCAACGTTTATGTGTGCATTAAATGTTCTTGATAATAATGGGGAACATGGAACAACCCACTGGTTATCTACTTCGATGGTGGTACCGTTACGCTTCTTTATTATTGCTGTTTTACCGCCATCTTTAGTAGATCTTCTTCTATATTGTGGGTAACCATCATTGCCAGTAATTGTGTTGGATACTAAAAGTCGAGGATATTGCTTTGTGCACCTTCCTTTGGCCATGCATGGTGAATTTTCGTTCAGTGCACCGCAAGGTCCATGTATCATATTTTTTACAATAATATCATGTAACCCCTTATCGACATTTTTATCAGGTATTTCAGCGGAAATCACATCATCAATTTCGTTCGAAGTAATTTTTTTATGTAGCCAGATTAGTATATGTGCGTGTGGCAAACCTCGTTTTTGCCATTCCACTGAGTACATCCAGCATCGCACTGACCCAAACACTTCAAGTTTTACTATGTAGTTTATCAGTGATTTCAACTTTTGCCGGAAGACACGGGCCGTAATGTCATGCCTATGAACCGCCGATTGTCCTTGAAGTAAAAGCTGCAGTACCTCGTCCCAAGATTGATTACATGTAAATGCAATAAATAAATCTGGACGACCATAGAGACGAACATACGCAATAGCATCTTGAGCATATTCATGCATATGACGGGGACTGCCAGCATATGACGAAGGTAAAATTTTTAATCTTCCAACGTTTGTGGTATTACCGTCATTTATAACTGCATCTCGCAAATGAATGTATTGTTCAGAGCGGAGCTTGGTCTGATTCAGGCGGATATATAGCAAACGTTCTGATTCAATTTTAGCATACATATCAACGAGAAATTGGTGAAACAATTCACGGCATTTTAAAATATAATTTTCTTCATCCTGCCGAATCATTAGTCTATAGGAATAATAATGCATTGCACTGCATTTCTTATTAATTTCTTTGTTAGTGGCTGGATTCATCAATTTAATATTAAAGTGATAGCCGTCGGCTCCATCCCAAAAAATGATAGGATATTGTAGGGCATCGTAGCATCGATGAGTTTCAGCAATTCTTAACAACTGAGCGTTTCGCTAATGAAGAATAATATATCGAGGTAAAAACTGATCACCGACCATAACGATTGCCACTTCGTCGATAGTTGGAGCATTGTATCTACGCACATGTTGGCCAGGAGGCGTTTTGTCAGCGGAAATAACAATTTTATGCGTATCAGTAGGCATCAAATCGATGGCTGTTTTGAACAGACGCACTAAATTATTATTTTCGTGGAAAAGATATTGCAATTGGGAAACGATTGTCCTTTCAACGTTGGGAGAAATTTCGCAACGTGCATTCAATTCAGAATTTTTATCACTGATGAAGTACAATTGTAAAAATTTATGATTCTCACCTGAGAATGGTAGAAGGGACCCTGCTCTATGATAAATTTGCCCTTTTACTTTGAAAGTAGACATAAATTGATCTAGATTTTCGATTTGGGCTCCAAACGACGTCATTTGGAAACATGAGTTGTATTTTCTGATTTGTGACAAAAAACGCTTAGATTCTGACGTAGTTCCAGTAAGGAAAGTCTTCAATGGCTCTGGTGGTGCAGCCAATAGAGGAAGTTTAACTTTTCCTGAGGCGCAACACATTCCCATTGTTTCACCATTGAATTTCAAGGCCTTGCAATAGGGACAAATTTTAGACATTGTCCCGATTTGAACACATCTACTCAAGCTATAATCATCGACTGGGCTGTACCTGAATGCCAGGCGATAACTTTCAGGTTGCTCTGATTCCTCGGCACGCTTTCTTTTCTTACTTTCTCTATCAGCAGCAAGCCTGATTTCTTGCTGTTCTTGTGATCCCTCGGCACGCTTTCTTTTCTTACTTTCTCTATCAGCAGCAAGCCTGATTTCTTGCTGTTTTTGTGATTCCTCGGCACGCCTTCTTTTTTCACTTTCTCTTTTAGCAGCAAGTCTGCTTTCGCGTTGCTCTGGTAGTTCCTCGGCACGCTTTCTGTTCTTTCTTTCTCTATCAGCCTCAAGCCTGTTTCCTTGCTGTTCTTTTGATTCCTCGGCACGCTTTCTTTTCTGACTTTCTCTATCAGCAGCAAGTTTTTTGGCATAGACTCTTTGAGCATCTTCATCGGCTTTTGCCTTTGTAAGTTCATCAGTCATTTTAAACTTAAACATTAATAGATCTCTACGTGAACATATATGTCTTAAATATCTTTAATGACGTCACCGTCATAGCAAAAATGACGACAACGAACTTCATGACGTCAGTCGACACAGAAACATGACGACACCTGACAGACACACAGACAGACAACTTATTTATATATATATAGATATATATATATATATATATATATATATATATATATATATATATATATATATATATATATATACATATATATATGTTTTTAACTACGTAAAACTTGCGAATATACAACATTCTTCGCTGTCCCATTGTCTGTGCATATAAATAGATTGTAAGAATTACCGACTCTTGAACATGCACCATATAATGGTCCATGGGAAAACAATCCGTATTCAGATCTATACCTCATGATTTTAATGATTGCCCTTGAGCTTTGTTGATGGTGATTGCTAATCGACCATTCCCTGTGTCGCCGTCGTCATTTATACATCCCCCTGTGCCCCCGGCGTCCCCGTTGTAGTTGTGTCCCTGTGTCCCGGTCGTAATTTATATTTTCTGTGTCCTGGTCGTCATTTTTGTCCCAGTGTCCCAGTCTGTGATTTCTCTTTGAGTGTCCCGGGCGTCATTTATATTCCTTGTGTCCCGGTGTCCCGATCGTCATTTGTGTCCCGGTGTCCCGGTCTGTATATACATTCGTTTTTGAATTGGTCTTTTTTATAGTTTTTAGTTTTTTACCTTTTTTTAGTTTTTTTAGTTATACCTCATGATTCTAATGATTGCCCTTGAGCTTTGTTGGTGGTGACTGCTAATGGAATATTCCCTGTGTCCTCTTCGTCATTTATATATCCCCCTGGGCCCAATGGCGTCCCCGTTGTACTAGTGTTCCTGTCCCGGTCGTCATTTATATTCCCCGTGTCCCGGTCGTCATTTGTATCCCGGTGTCCCGGCCTGTATATACATTCGTTTTTGAAATGGTATATGATGAAATAAATTTTGTATTTTTCCCCTTTTTTTCTTTTTAATTTTTTTTTGGTTTTTACTTTTTTTAGTTTTTTTGTTTTTTAGTTTTTTTTTCTTTTTAGTTTTTTATATTTTTATTTTTTTAGTTTTGTTTCTCTCCTTTATTTTTCATTTTTTTTCCTTTTTTTATTTTTTTTATTTTTTAGTTTTTTTAGTTTTTTAGCTTTTTTATTTTTTTTATTAGTTTTTAGTTTTTTTTTCTTTTTAGTTTTTTTGTAGTTTTTACCTTTTTTTTAAGTTTTTTTAGTTTTTTTTTTACTTGTGTCCTGGTCGTCATTTATACTCCCTGTGTCCCGGTCGTCATTTGTGTCCCGGTGCTTTGTTGATGGTGATTGCTAATCGAACCTTCCTTGTGTCCTGGTCGCTTTCTCTTTGAGTGTCCCGGTCGTCATTTATTTTCCCTATGTGCAGGTGTCCCGGTCGTCATTTGTGTCCCGATGTCCCGGTCTGTAATCATCATTCGAAAACATGACGTCAGTCGAATCGTTTAAAACAATTGGTTGCATTATACATATTAAATAAAAAAAACAAGTTTTTTTAACTGAAAGTAAGGAGCGACATTAAAACTTAAAACGCACAGAAATTACTTCGTGTGTGAAAGAGGCTGCTTCCTCATCAACGCCCCGCTCTTTACGCTAAAGTTTGACTCTTTCTCTCAATTCTTCTTTTTAAAACAGTAAAAAATATTAGCGTAAAGAGCGGGGCGTTGATGAGGAAGCAGCCTCTTTCATATACGAAGTAATTTCTGTGCGTTTTAAGTTTTAATGTCGCTCCTTACTTTCAGTTAAAAAAACTTGTTTTTTTTATTTAATTTCTGAACGTTTTTGAATCAATGCATGTTTTGATTTTGGCTCTCCGCAGAGGAATAATCAAAACGAAATTTGCATATTTTTTTTTTGGCTTAATGGCTTTCTCATAATTTTGATCGAATGATTTTGAGAAAAAAAGAGCGGGGGATGAAACCTAGTTGCCCCCCGATTTTTTGGTTAATTAAAAAGGCAACTAGAACTTTTAATTTTTTACGAATCTTTTTACTGGTAAAAGATTTACGTAACTTATAAATTAGCTTACGTAAAGAACTTTTGTATTTTCATGTTTTTATTACATATATGACGGGATTCGCCCCATCGTCAGTACCTCGCTCTTTACACTAAAGCTTAAATTTTATCCCAATTCATTAAGAATGACCCCCTGAATCACAAAAGCCGTAGAATAAGTAGTTGAAATTACTGAAAATACTTTAGCGTAAAGAGCGGGGTATTAGAAGGAGGTGAGCCCCTCATATGGGTAATAATTTCTGTTTGTTTTAAGTTTTATTGCTGTTCCTTACTTCCAGCTGAAAAAGCTTTTTCACTTTTATTTTTTAATTGTTTTTTTTTTAAATAATGCTAGTAGCCTATATCCTGCTCTCCCTTCATGGAAATTTTCTTCTCCCATTACAAATTCTCTAAGGAAAGTTCCCCCAGCATATCCCCCTCTTCTCAACCCCTCCCCCAAACCAAAAAAATCCTCCTGAAAACGCCTGTATACTTCCCAATAACCATTACTATATGTAAGCACAGGTCAAAGTTTGTAACTTGTTGCCCCTCCCACGGGGACTGTGGGGGAGTAAGGTCGTCCCCAAAGACATAGTTATAAGGTTTTTCGACTACGCTGAATAAAATGGCTATCTCAGAATTTTGATCCGTTGACTTTGGGAAAATAATTAGCGTGGGATGGGGCCTAGGTGCCCTCCAATTTTTTTGGTCACTTAAAAAGGGCACTAAAACTTTTCATTTCCGTTAGAATGAGCCCTCTTGCAACATTCTAGGACAACTGGGTCGATACGATCACCCCTGGAAAAAAAAACAAAAAAAAAACAAAAAAACAAATAAACACGCATCCGTGATCTGCCTTCTGGCAAAAAATGCAAAATTCCACATTTTTGTAGATAGGAGCACGAAACTTCTACAGTAGGGTTCTCTGATACGCTGAATCTGATGTTGTGATTTTCGTTAAGATTCTATGACTTTTAGGGGGCGTTTCCCCCTATTTTCTAAAATAACGCAAATTTTCTCAGGCTCGTAACTTTTGATGGGTAAGACTAAACTTGATGAAACTTGTATATTTAAAACCAGCATTAAAATGCGATTCTTTTGATGTAGCTATTGGTATCAAAATTTCATTTTTTAGAGTTTTGGTTACTATTGAGCCGGGTCGCTCCTTACTACAGTTCGTTACCACGAACTGTTTGATAAACAACGACTGTCCAGAGTTGCAATTCTTCAAAGTGAAAATTCGTGCAGGTTCAGTATTGCCTAGGATCACGAAAAAAATGGGCTAATTCCTAAATCGATGGCATCAGATACCGGAATTTGTAAATGATGATTGAGTTTTCCTTTTTGGCCAAAGTTGAAAGGAAGACAATGCATTTTTACTGTGTATATTGAGAAATCATTAATTTCCTCCAAAATCTAATGAACAGGGTTAAAAATCAATTAGAATCAATGGTTTTCTTATAATCTCCGTTATCGCTCGAGACTTTCATGTTTGCATGGATTTACCCGTGGCAGTGACAACTTGGCCGCATAATAGAACGCAAGGGAGATACTCTATTTGACTGGCTATATCCTTTTGAACTGACTGTGGAAATTCAGTGAGACTTCAGGTTAGGTAAGTGTTTCCACTTCAATTTTTTTGAAATTCCCTAATAGACTTCCAAGTATTGACTTTGTGGCTGTCTTAGGGCTTCTTCTTTTCTGAGCAAAAGATGAATTTAGTGACGGTATTTCAATCTTCCTGGCACTAGACGTAGTAATAAGCGGAGGTTATGGGTCAGGAAGTTGTCGGTCCATCTCTTAGACACCTTCTTTAAGGGTGTGTGCCGCGAATCCATATTTCGAAAGTAATCTTTGGTGGCTGATTGCTGACTTTTACCGAATATGGACAAGCTAAGAGAGTGTTGGCTTTTGATACAGTACATAATGGCTCAGGGCACGCGGAGTAGTTTTCGAAGTATGCGTCTATAGTTTTGTTTCAAATGCAGAGATTCATCACTCATCATCAGCCTTTATTGACCAAGTTTCGCTGGAGTATATAGCGGTGGGGATTGTAAGGGATTTGAAGAGTCGCACCTTTAGAGAAGTTGACAGAGTCTTGCTTTTCAAAATTGGTAAGATGTTCTTGAAGCTGGCATTATCCAAGAAAAGTCTGCTTCTTTGCTTTTGAGAATTCGTTGTCAGAAGTTAGGAGGCTCCCTAAATAGACGAAGGAGTTAAATAAAGTGGCATATGTCAGTTTGTCGATAAGCTTCCTTCCAGTCTCTGCACTGTCTACAGTTTTAGCAAGTGAAATCGCTGTGTTGAGGAATAGGTTAAAGAGGTGGGGTGACAAGAGGCAAACTTAGAGAACATGCTCTGATGTTGGTATATCATCTGTAAGTCCCTCAGGTGTCTGGACCAGGATAATAAAATGTCAGTATATGCTTCTGATCATGACTACCATGTTTTTAGGAACTCCATGATGTAGCAGAATGCACCTTAATCCATCTGGTAATATCAAGTCAAAAGCCTGCTTGAAGTCGATCATGAGTAGTAGCGGCTCTTTCGCAGACTTGATATGCTCCTCCATCAGTTGCCGAGGGAAAATCTGGTTTTTGGTAGAGCATTCTGTTCGAAAGCCTGCTTAGTGTTCCTGTAAGACAAGGTTTGTCAGAGATTTGAGACGACTAAGAAGTATTTTTGAAAGGTCTTTACCAATTGGCTATTCAGTCTTATTGGTCTCTAGTTTTAACAGTTACCCTTTTCACCTTCTTAAAAAGGGAACGATGGTGGCTTTCATCCGAAACCTGGGGAAGTTGCCCTTTTCCCAGAAACTTGTTTCAACATTATGATATATACTAGCCAGTTCCTTAGGGCCTTGTTTTAGCAGTTCTGACTGAACATTGTCTATGGCACTGGCTTTGCTGGTCTTTAGGGATTTTATTGCTGAAATTTACTTCGTCTTTTAGTGGAGAAGGGCTTGGGTCTGCTGGGTACTGTGGTATTTGGAAAGATAGTAAAATGTTCGAGTTAGGCGTCATCGTGGGGTCATTTTTTTTCACAGAAATGGTCATTGACCTATCACATTCATTTGACCTATTGATTGACTCACATTCATTGACCTATTGTCGTAGAGGTTGCTGGATTTTCATTTCTACTGTTGTACTCTTCCTGGCTCTATCGATCTACTCTTTTAGAATGGGTGCACGTCCGCCTACAGGGATCAATGATTTTGGGGGTGATCCAAGGATTAGCCTATCCATCTGTATTCCCAGAATTCCCCTAACAATTTCTCTAATGACGGACGCATCGAGCAGTTGGTCAATTTCTTCTGCCGTCAGAGCTTTGATTGGTTGGATGTTTTCTAAAAGGGTGGTAGAAAATTCCCTGAAACTCCTATTTTCAGAACCAGAGTCCTCACAAGTTTTTTATTTTTCAATTCTTTCAGAACTACCAGTAAAGCCTCGTTATGCAGACTTTTAACAACTGATTTTCAAGGCAGCTTGTTTTGCGACTGAAGACTACTTGCTTGTTTCAAAACATCTTCTCTTGGCGATTAAAAGAATGATTTTTATTTATTGACTAGGTTAGTCTTGATAGACAAAGTCTAGCACTGGATTCTGGATTCCAGGCTATGTGAAGAGAAAGTTTCTGTCAACAGATTTGTCATAAACTGACTGAAAGTTTGAATTTGAACACTAAAAAGTTGCTTGAGATGTACTTTAACAATACATAAAGGCTGAGAAATGAAACAATACTTGTGTATTGTTCGCATTCACAGAGTAAGGAGTAATAAAGTCAATAAGGTGAAGTAGGACGAGTAAGTGAACTAGACTTCAGTTCTATTTAATGTTATGCAAGACCAATCTGAATGCTTAATTGATTTGGTTAGCACATCAGCGGTAGAAAGAGTGGTTAAAATAAATGTAGCATTTATTTTGTATGGTCCTTTCAGGTAAATAATTCAAAAAAAATTTCCACAAAACAAGTTTTTGAAAAGAAAAGTAAAGTGCCTCATTAAACCACAAATGAGTAGAAATATAGTCAAATAACCTTCCAAGAGTAAAACTACAACAAATCACCAGTAGGAATCCATTGGTCCCTTCAAACCAAAAATTGCTATCGAGCAGGCGCGATCAATTTTTTTGGTATACATTCATACCAGGAATTTTACCTTTCAAGCCTGCTGCTACATGGGCTTGTAATGTTAACACATATTTCCATGTTTCTAAGGGCGCTAACACATATTTTCTTGTTTCTATGCCATTTATATATATATATATATATATATATATATATATATATATATATATATATATATATATATATATATATATATATATATATATATATATAATAAGTTGTCTGTGTGTGTGTGTGTGTCTGTCGAGTGACGTCATGTTTGTTTGTCGACTGACGTCATGTTTTAGACTGACGAAATTACAGACCGGGACATCGGGACACAAATGACGACCGGGACACCGCCACATAGGGAATATAAACGACGACCGGGACACTCAAAGAGAAAGCGACCGGGACACAAGGAATGTTCGATTAGCAATCACCATCAACAAAGCACCGGGACACAAATGACGACCGGGACACAGGGAGTATAAATGACGACCAGGACATAAGTAAAAAAAAAACTAAAAAAACTAAAAAAAAGGTAAAAACTACAAAAAAACTAAAAAGAAAAAAAACTAACAACTAATAAAAAACTAAAAAAGCTAAAAAAATAAAAAATAAAAAAAAATAAAAAAGGAAAAAAAATTAAAAATAAAGGAGAAAAACAAAACTAAAAAAAATAAAAATAAAAAAAAAGAAAAAAGAAAAAAACTAAAAAAACTAAAAAAAGTAAAAACCAAAAAAAACTAAAAGAAAAAAGGGGAAAAATACAAAACTTTATTTCATCATATACCATTTAAAAAAAGAATGTATATACAGACCGGGACACCAGGATACAAATGACGACCGGGACACAGGGAATATAAATGACGACCGAGACACAGGGACACAACCACAACGGGGACACCGTGAGGCACAGGGGGATATATAAATGACGACGGGGACACAGGGAATATTCGATTAGTAATCACCACCAACAAAGCTCAAGGGCAATCATTAGAATCATAAGGTATAACTAAAAAAACTAAAAAAAGGTAAAAAACTAAAAACCATAAAAATATAGTTTTTTTATAGTTATTTTTTATAGTAAAAAAAAGACCAATTCAAAAACGAATGTACATACAGACCGGGACACAAATGACGACCGGGACACCGGGACACAAGGAATATAAATGACGCCCGGGACACTCAAAGAAAAATCACAGACTGGGACACTGGGACACAAATGACGACCGGGACACAGGGAATATAAATGACGACCGGGACACAGGGACACAACTACAACGGGAACGCCAGGGGCACAGGGGGATATATAAATGACGACGGCGACACAGGGAATGGTCGATTAGCAATCACCATCAACAAAGCTCATGGGCAATCATTAGAATCGTGAGGTATAGATCTGAATACGGATTGTGTTCCCATGGACCATTATGAAACATGCACACACAAAAACACATATAATTTTAACCTTCCGTCAAGTTTCTTTATAATACACCTCCCATAGTACAGATACCCTATGTGAATACCTAGAAACAGCTTCTTTACAAAAACATGTCTAAGCTAATTGTTTGCCAAAACATAGCTCCTGGAAAGAGCGCGTATACTAGTGCCCTAGTAATAAAGCTGTCTTATTACAAGTTGATTTAATAATAAAGAAGGATATACAAAAAGTTTGTTTTCGCTTGCTTCAGAGCTGCAAAGCATTTTCTTCGATCGCATTTCCTTATCCTGCCACTATAAACGCTTTTTTCGATCACATTTCCTTATTCAGGAGCTTTTCCTGATTGCAATTCCCTATTCAGCACCCGAAAAGCCTTTTTTACGATCGTATTCCCTTATCCTTCCACTATAAACGCTTTTTCCGATCACATTTCCCTATTCAGGAGCTTTTCCCGATTGCAATTCCCTATTCAGCACCCGAAAAGCCTTTTTTTCGATCATATTTCCATATCCAACACCTTCAATGCCTTTTTTACCGATGACGCTTTCATATACAGCAGCTGCAAAGCCTTTTTTGCCTGTTTAAAAGTAAGACTTTAGAAGACTTTAAAGACTTAAGACTTTAAAACTAAAACTTTGACTGCATAGCCTCAAAATACGTTCAAAACTGAAACTTAAACTAAAACATAAAAAGAAATCTTAAAAGAATAAAATTTAAAATATATGAAAAGTGAAAGTTTTAAAGTAAATAATTTTGAAACTTATTCTTTAAAATCCCCTGAACCAGAGGGAAGGAGAGGGTCGCTCTAGGTGTAGAAGGTTTAGGCCTCCAAATTTCAAATATATAATCCCCCCAAAGTGATTTCAGAGGGCTCTTCTAGGTCTGGAAATGTCAAAAAAGAATTTGAGTTGTTCGAAAAAAAAATTATCATTTTTTTTTAATGAGTGTAAATTTGAACTTGTAAAATAAAACTTTAACATTAAGACTTTAAAACTGTTGCTTCAGACTAAAGTTTAAAAGTAAGTCTTTAATGCTAAAACCTTGACAGTGAAATCTTAAATTAAAATTTTTTAAACTGAACCTCAAAACTAACATATTAAAACTAAAAATCGTGAAAGCATAAGAGTTATAAAAAAAAATTAAAAGCAAAAGCTTCAAAAATGAAAATTTTAAAGCTTAAGCTTTAAAAATCCATTGAAAAAGAGGGAAGAAGAGGCTCGTTGTAAGTGTGAAAGGCTCAAGCCTCTGAATTCCAGAAATATCATTCCCCATGGCAATGTAAAAACCAGGTTTACAAAAACTTTTTATTAAAGAAAAAAGAGCTTGTTCTGAATGAATAAAATAAAGCCTTTTGAATGGTATTGGTTTGAGCTGGGGTATATATAAAGTCGAAAAGCAATGTTGGAAGTGAAAAAAGAAGTGTACTCCAATGTAAAAACCCGATTTAGGAGGAATACAAAGAAAAGAACTTGTCCTGAATTAATAAAATAAATAAAACCTTTTGAATAGTATTGCTGTGTTAGGGTATGCATGAAGTTGAAACAAGGAATGTTGGGAGTGAAAAAAGGTGAGTACGGCATGCAGGGAGTAAACCCTTGAAAAGCTGGTATGAAAGGTACACTAGAAATGGCTATATCTCTACAATGTTGTGAAATGTTCTTTTGATCACTTGTCAGCTCTTAGCATGTATTGACCCAAAAATTCTCAGTGATAAGTTTCTAGGTGAAGAAGGAAATTTGCTTAAAAAAAAAATTAGAAATGGGTTAAATTATGTAGGAGGGACAAGTTTCCAAGATGAGACTTCGGCAGATGTCTGGAAATTCACGAAAAAATGGTTAGAAAATTCATAAAAAAAAGATTTGTCTATAAAAATTTATTTCCTAACTCAAACAAATGACATACTTTTGCATACAAGAAAACATTAACGCAAAGAGTGCTCTTAGAAAACAGCTTGGGAAGTTAAATTTTGGCCGTTATGGCGACGCAAAAAAAGACTGTGAAGCTGCTGGATAGGGAAATGTGATCGACAAAATGTTCTTCAGCTGTTTGATACGGAAATACAACTGGAAAAATTGATTTCCAGGTGCTGGATAGGGAAATGCGATCAGAAATAAGGTTTTTCAGGTACTGGATGGGGAAATGTGATCGGAAAAAAACCTTTGCAGCAATGAAGAAGGGGAACAAAGAATTTATATGCTTATTAATAAGTCAAATTACTATAAGAAAGCTTTATTCTTAGGGCACTAGTATACACGCTCTTCCTAGGAATTATTTGTACAAACAACAGGCTTAGACATGTTTTTGTAAAGATGTTTTTTCTCGGAATTCACATTGGAATTGTAAGTGGGAGATGTTTGGTTAGACTTCTAGACTTCTATGTGGTGAATATTTCCGTGTTTGAATAAACATGATATACCTCCTAGCCTGGGAAAAATTCATAATCAAACGCTTTTCGGGAGGTGTCTTGGAAATTCTATTCGGTGGATATTAACATGTTTTAATAAAAAAACATCTTCTAGACTGAGGGATTTCTTAGAATGTAAAAATAAATGTCTTCATACCCAAAAACACAAGAAAAATGACATAGAAACAAGAAAATGTGTGTTATCGCTCTTAGAAACAAGAAAAAAACATGTATAAGCGCTATGAATGTCTCTTTTGGCACGCTTGGGAAATAAAATTCCTGGTATGGAGGTATACAAAAAAGGGGTTCCGCACTCTGGATAGCGATTTCCGGTGTGAAGTGACCAAAGGATTCCTACTATCACCATCAATAAATAAATGAAATCTAAAACGAACAGAAATTACAATAAATAAACAAGTCAAACCCAAAACGAGCAAAAATTAACACGAATAGGATTTACAACGCCTTCCATGCCTTCTTTTTTATTTATTTATTTTTGGTGATTTGTGGTAGTTTTACGGTTGAAAGGTTATTTTACTATTTTTCTACTTTTTTTTAGTTTCATGGAGCTCTTTATTTGGAGCTCTTATATTTTTTTAGGGCGCAATTATAATGGAGCCCTAGAAAACATTTTTATTTCTGTTTATTCTGAATTATTTCTGTTTTTTTTTATTACCATAGTCTTTTTTATGGAAAAAATTGTGTTTTATATCTTTTCCGTTTTATTCTGTAATAATCCATAGTTTTGCTTGCTATTTGTATGTTGGAGAAACTTTTTCAACAGTTTGGAGAAACTTTTTCAAATAATGTTGTATAATTTAGTTTTATGCCTCCTCAAGTTGATCTAAGAAATACAACTTTATACTATTCCCAAAAAGTTCTTTGTATGCTCTTTTACAGCCTGGGCATTTCCTCCGGGCTGGGGGGGGGGATCGAACCCGTAAGCATAAACATTTGGCCTTTGAACTATTTTGAACTAAATAGTTATCTTCAAATTTTGACCGGATCCCCTTTGGGAAAGTGGGGCGTGGGCGAGTTGGCCATTGATCACTTTTGAGCATTAAAAACGTGCTAGAAATTTCATTTTCCAATCGAATGAACCGCCTCCAAAGTTAATACGACCGCCCCTCCTATAAAACCTTATATTCAAATAATGGGCAACTTACGTAAGGTACAATCCTTGCCCTGGGAGCTAGGGAAGATTTTTCAAACCCTAAGTTATAGTTATTTGAATAGTGGACTATTTTGGACAAAGTGACTATTTCAACATTTTGATAAGATGCATTTGGAGAAAACGGTACAAGAGGAGGGGGGGCTTGTTACTTTTTGATCACTTTTGATTCTTAAGAAATTGCCAATTCCAGAAATTACAATTCTGGTCCTGGGTTTTATGGAGGATTTTCAACCCTGACTTATAGCAATTTGAATTTTGGACTATTTTAACAAAATGGCTATCTCTAAATATTTATTGGATGTATTTGAGGGAAAGGCGTGTGGGAGAGGGGGTAGATACCCTCTGGTTACTTTTGATGACTCTTAAAAAGGTAACTGGAACTTTCAATTTCCAATCAAACGAGCCATCTCTGAAAATTGTACGACCACCCCTCACATAAAACCTAATGTTTATTCTTACTGTAAGCTATACCCCTAGGGATATAGCTTACAATGCTTGTCCTCTGGCTCTGGGAAGATGTCTCGACCCCGAAAGTATTGTTGATCTTTGAACTGTTTTGAACAAAATTGCTATATCAAAACTTTGATTGGATACTTTTGGGAAAAAGGACCCCGAGGAGGAGGGTTAGTTGCCCTCTGATAACTTTTGACTCTTGAAAAAGGCACTAGAAACTTTTATTTACAATTGAATAAGCCCCCTCTAAAGTTTATGCGACCATCTCTTGAATAAAAACCTTATTTGCCCCACGAAATATCTTACAACACTTGCCTGCGGATTCTGGGGGGGGGGGCTATTGTATCCCTGGAGTTTTGTTATATTATCTTTGGACTATTTTGAAAGTAATAGTTGTAAAAAAACTTAGAATGGACGCATTTGGAGAGAGGGTTAGGAGGATGGGAGGGCCAGTCGCCATTGAATCACTTTTGACTCTTAAAAGGTGAACTAAAATTATCAATTTCTAATCATTTGTGTTCCTTCCAACGTTTATACGAACACCCATTCCATAAAAAACTTATATGCCCCTGCAGCATAAGGTATAACCCTTCCCCTAGCTCTAGGGGGGAGGGGGTATGCTGACAACGAAATTTTGTTATCTTATCGTCGGACTATTTCAAACAAACTGGATATTTCAAAATATTTCATTTGATATAATTTAGGAAAAGAAGGTGTTTGTTTCAGGGGGGAGGCGTAAATGGCCTCTGTCAACTTTTGACCCTTAAAAGGTGGCTAGAACTTTCAATTTCCAATCAAATGAACCACCTTCGAAGTTTATGCGACCATTCCTTACTTAAAAACCAGGAAATACCTTAAAACACTTACCCCTGGGCTCTGGGAGGTTATGTCGAGCCCGGAGTTTCTGTTATCTGATGTTGAACTATTTTAAAAAAATGTCAAAATTTGCATTGGATGGATTTGGGAAAAAGGCTAGGGGGCTAGTTGCGCCCGGATATCTTTTTAACTCTTAAAAAGTGAACTAGAACTTTCTATTTCTAATCAATTGAGCCACCTTTGAAGCTTATACGACCACCCCTCACGTAAAAACCTTATACGCCTCTGGGGTATAACTTAAAACATTTGCCCCCAGACTCTATGAGGGTAGTGTCAATCCAGAAGTTTTTGTTATCTGATGTTTCAACTATTTTTAAAAAATTGCCATCTCAAAATTTTTATCGGTTAGGTTTGAGGGGAAATGGCTGGGGGCTAGTTGCCCTAGAATCTCTTTATACCCTTGAAAATTGAACTAGAACTTACAATTTCCGTTTAAATGAGCTCTCTCTGAGGTTTAGACGAGAATCCCTTCCATAAGAACCATTTGTGACCTCTGAGCATAACTTACAATGCCTGCCCCGGGGCCCTAGAGGGTTGTGTCGACAACGTAATCTGACCTTTGAACTATTTTTAACAATACAACCATCTCAGCATTTTTATCAGATGGATGCTTGGGTGAAAAGGGCGTGGAGAGGCTTTTTGTCCTCGGATCTTAATTGACTCTAAAAAAGTAAACTAGAACTTTCAGTTTAAAATCAAATGAGCCCTCTCTGAAGTTTACACGAGCAACCCTCTCATAAAAAAAATATATATGCCACATGGAAATAACTTACAACGCCTTCACCCGGTCCTGGGTGGGTGTCTCAACACCGAAGTTTTGTTATCTGACTTTTGAACTATTTAAAAAAAAATCACTATTTCAAAATTTGTATCGGATGGGTTGGGGGAAAAAGGGAATGGGGGATTAATTGCCCTTCGATCTCTCTTGATTCATAACCAGTGAGTTAAAATTTTAAATTTTCGTTCAAATGAGCCCTCTTTGAAGTTTATACGAGCATCCCTTCCATAAGAATTATATATACCCCGAGGTATAATTTACAACATCTGGTCCTGGGGATTGTATTGAAACCCGATTTTTTTTTTTTTTTTTTTTTTTTTGCCTGACCTTTGAACTATTTTCAACAAAAGAGTAATCTCAAAATTATTATCGGAAGGGTTTGGGGGAAAAAGGCGTGGGGGCTAGTTGCCACCGGATCTCTTTTGACTCTTAAAAAGTGAACTAGAACTTTCAACTTCCAATTAAATAAGTCGTGTCTAAGGTTTATACGAGTATCCCTTTCATAAGAGCCATATATACCCCCAGGGCATAAATTACAACGCCTGGCCCCGGGCCCAGGGGGGTTTTGTCGACGCCAGAGTTTTTTGTCTGAACTTTGAAGTATCTTTTAGCAAAACGGCTATCTCAAAATTTTTATCGAATGTATTTGAGGTAAAAGGGGCGTGGAGGAGGACTATTTGCCCTTCGATCTCTTTTGATTCTTAAAAACTGAACTAGAGCTTTCAATTTCCAATAAAATGAGCCATCTCTGCAGCTTGTATGTGCATCCCTTCCATAACAACCATATATGCCCCGAGGGCAATTCTTACAACGCCTGTCCCGAATTTTCGTTACATGATCTTCGAACTATTCTTTTTTTTAAATGGCATGCTAAAAGTTCTTGTCGGATGGGTTTGAGGAAAAAGGGCGCGAAGAGCGAGGGGGCTATTCCCTCCGATCTATTTTGATTCTTAAAAGGCGAATTAGGGCTTTCAATTTACAATCATATTAGCCCCTTCTGAAGTTTATATGAGCATCCCTTCCCCAAGAACCATCTATGCCGCGGGGAATAACTTACAACGCCTCTCCCCGGGTCCTGGGGGGTTGTTTCGACACAGGAGTTTTTTATATGATTTTTGATGTATTTTTAACAAAATGGCTATCTCAAAATTTGTATCAGATTTATTTGGAGGAAAAGGGCGTAGGAAGGGGGGGGGGGGGCTAGTTGTCCTCCAGTTACTTTTGACTCTTAAAAAGGGCAATAGAACTTCCTATTTCTAATCAAATGAGCCCCCTCCAAGGTTTATGCGACGACCCCTTAGAAATGAACTGCCCCTGGGAAAAATAAATAAATAATAACAAAAACATTTGAGTCGTAGGGCCTTTTCTAAAGGCAACGCTGTAGCGTTGCCTCTGAAAAAAATAAGAAAGAAGAAATAGATCTTTAATTCTTTGTTTTAAAAATTAATTTTAGTAGCACTTAAGGAAGTGGCTCCAGGCGGTAACTTCGATAGAAAAGGTTGTCTAAGCGGACAGGTTTCGAAATGCTTGTGTGAAATATTACTAGCTCAACAAAAATGTGCCTTTAGGCCTAGGGAGTTATTTGACTTTTCCCTATATAGAAAAGTCACTTATTACTTAAGAATTAATAGAAATTTCAAAAAAAGATAATTTCTTGTGTAGGTACGATAAACTGTATTATAAACTAAGTTTGTTTTAATTTCAAAGATTTTGGGAAGAATTACCTGAATTCTCCTACACAACTGTTTTCGTTTGTCTTTCTTCCTCTTTGGATGCACAGTCTTACGTATGGAGAGAATATTACGGTGGAATTTTCAAGTAAATAATTTGAATAAGTAAGTAAACAATGAGTAATCCTTCTTTTAATACACAGCTTTGAGTAGCTCCAGAACCACTTCCCTACACTTCTCCAGCCACTAAGTGGCAAGGGGTTGGGAGTCAGGGGCGTAGTTTAAAATTAGAGAGAGGGGACATCTACCCCTCCCAAACCTAAGTTTTGGCCAGACCCCAGTTTGCCCCCCCAGATGAAATAGAAATTCTCCAAAAATGCCGTCAAAACTATTCAAGTATCCATTGAAACAGGTCAATTTTCTTTGGTGTATCTTTACCTTTTTATTGCTAAATGGCTCGTTTTTCAGATTTCTCTGTCATTTTCTCTTGATTTGGAAAAATTGGCTCCAACTTCAACCCCCCCCCCACAGTATTTAGACAAAATTACACCATTCGTTGGGTATGGATTAAATCACCCAAGAAAGTCGTTCCAATCAATGAACAGGATAACATTTATTCCCTTTGGAATCAGAATGCTTGACAAATACCCTTACTTGGACATGGTTTAAAAAATGAGTGCATTAAATTTACAAAAACAGAAGAATTGTCTGAAAATAATCATAAAGAAGGGACAAAGCCGTTATTGAAAAAAAACAAGCAGAAATCAAACACAAGACACTCTAACTTGAAGTCCGACGCTGTACTAACAGAGCGACACCTCTAATAATCTAATTTGATATATTGGTGTTTGTACCCTAATTGTGTGCTTATTCAGGGGGCTTATAGGAGCAACATATGAAAGGTTTTCTTGTAAACCTCCAGTTAATTGATTTGGACCATAATTATTACAATGATGATATAGTTTTATACTTCCAAGCTTTTCTACTTAAGAACTGACACAAAAAGTGATATTTTTAGTGTAATATCACACTTATGGATGATAGAATTGATAAAAATCACGTGGACATGAGGAACAACTTTCAAGTGAGCCAGACGTCACTCTAAAAAGTTCTGGAAGCCCACTAGCCCCAGCTTTTCCACCTGAGAAATGACACCAAAAGTGCCGTTTTTAGTGGCATTTGGAACTCAGGGATGGTGGCATATATAGAAAAACGTAGATATAAGAAATATCTTTTATATGAGCTATTAAAAGTCTACCTAAAAGATACCTGCCATACAAATACTTCCAATAACAATGCGCCAACACCGATGAGCGTAATATCGATATGCCAGATACCAATATAGCGTACATCCCTTTCCCTGAGGACAGAGGAGGGTTACATTATCATCAAAATCAAAGATATTATCCTTTTGAACTATGTTGAATAAAATAGCTATCTCAAAAATTTTATAGGATGACTTTTGGGGGAGAAGACCATTTAGGGAGAGAGGCTAGCTGCCCTCCAATATTTTGGTCACTTGAATGGGCACTAGCACTTAATTTCCGTTTGAATGAGCTATTAGAAATCTCTCTATGAGGTTCTGGTCATTTGCTAGTCCTGGTGGAAAAACAGAAAAAGTCGACACATCCGTGCTACCCCTGCAAAAAAGTAATTTTCCTTGGTATTCAAACTGAAGGACTGTAATTGTCCTGTCAAAGATTTTTGACCCTGCTAATTCCAATGATACACTTTTATTTCGATCTGACACTATTTTTGATGGGTTTCAAGCTCTAATCAAAATCACGGTAAATTTGTTTTTGCAACAATTTTTTACTTTTAAGATTAACCGAAGTAATAGTTACCATTCCTGATTCAGAGTCAGATGCAATTTTTTCTCACTTGGAAGTTTTTTTTTCAAAACGCGTTTTTCAATGTTTGGCTACTACAGGCTGTGGTGCAGTCTTTACTAGGTTGCAGCTACTGCTGCAACCATGATCACATTTACGGATGGTAAAATTGATAAAAGTCACGTAGATGTGAGGTATAGCTTTCAAATAAGCTATTAAACATCAACCTAAAATATCCTGGAAGTCCACTAGCCCCAGCTTTTCTACTTGAGACATGGCACCAAAAGTGACGTGTTTAATAACATTTGGAACTTGCTGATGGTGGAATTTATAGGAAGGGCGTAGGTTTGAGCAATATCTTTTATATGAGTTATTGAAAATCTACCTAAAAGGTACCTGCGATACTAATACGCCCAATAACAATACGCCAATAACGATACACATTATACCCATGCGTTCGATACCGATAGAGTGTGCAGCCCTTTGCCCAGGTACTATGGAGGGTCATGTGATCACCAAAACCAAAGATATTTGACCTTTGAACTATTTTGTACTAAATATCTATCTCAAAATTGTGGTTGGATGACTTTAGGGGGAAGGGGCCTTTAGGAGGGGCTAGTTGCCCTCCAATCTTTTTGGTCACCTAAAAGGGCACTGGAAAATATATTTGCCATTTGAATGAGCCATTAAGTATCTCTCTATGATGTTCTGGTCATTTACTAGCCCTGGTGGAAAAATTGGGGACTGTAATTGTCCTAACAAAGGTTTTTAACCCTACTGATTCCAATGTGCACTTTTTATTTCGATCTGACGCCATTTTTGATGAGATTCAGGCTCTTTTCAAAATCACTGTAAATTTGTTTTCGTGTCATTTTTTTACTTATAAGTTTAACCGAAACAATAGTTACCATTCCTGATTCACCGTCAGATGCAATTTATTTTTCACTAGGCAGTTTTTTTCAAAACGCGTTTTTCCTCTTTTGGTTACTATGGGTTGTGGTTCGCTCTCTACTAGGTTGCAGCTGCTTCTGCAACCATGATTATATTTACGGATGGTAGAATTGATAGAAACCACATAGATATGACAATACCTTTCAAATGAGCTATGAAACGTCACCTTAAAAGGTTCTGGTAGCCCACTAGCCCCAGTTTTTCACTTGAAACAAGGATGGTGAAATTTATAGAAAGGACGTAGATATGAGTAAAATCTTTTATATGAGCTACTAAAAATCTACCTAAACGGTACCTGCGATACTATGACCCCCATACCGATAAGCGTTATCTTGATATGTCTGATACCGATACAGCGTACAGCCCTTTTCCCAGGGACTATGCAGAGTCACGTCATCACCAATACTATAGATACTGGACCTTTGAATTATGTTGAACAAAATGTATATCTCAAAATCTTGATTGGATGACCATGGGGGGGGGGCTTGGAGATGGGAGCTAGTTACCATCCAATCATGTTAATCAATTGAAAAGGGCACTAGAAAATTTGATTTTCGTTTGAATGAGCTATTAAACATCTCTATATGATGTTCTAACCACCCCCTAGCCCTGTTAGAAAAAAAGGGAAACACTTCACTGCTAACCATGAAAAAAGGTGATTTTTCTTGTTGTTCAGGAAGGGGGGCAGTAATTTCCCTAAACATATGTTTCCGACCATGCTGATTCCAATAGTACACTTTTAATTTTGGTCTGACACCATTTTGAGGGGTTTCAGGCTTTTATTTGAGATCACCATAAATTTCTTTTCTTAATAAACTTTTACTTTTAAGATGAACCAAAATAATAGTTACCACTCCCAAATCAGAGTCAGTTCTAAACGCGTTTTTTATCTTTTGGTTACTATGGGCTGTGGTTCGCTCTTTAATAGATTGCAGCTACCGCTGCAACCATAATACCTTCCCAGGGCGTGCTTTTAAAAATGAGCCTAGATAATGACTGAAAAAATACAGGATACCGATATCATACACCAGTATACCGGATACTGGACGTATGATACCAATACACCCGCTACCGATACCGATTTGCGCAATACCGATACGCGCAATACCGATACGCGCGATACCGGTATGCCCGATACTACATAGAGCCCTTCCTGGAGACAATCGAGGGCAGCATCATCATTAAAACCATATTTGTAGGACTTTGAACTATTTTCAACAAAAATGGCTATCTCCAAATTTTAATAGGATGACCTTGTAGGGCCTTTTGGGGAAGAGGCTAGCTGCCCTCCAATCTTTTTGGTCATTTAAAAAGGGAACTAGAAAATTTAATTTCCACCTGAATAAGCCATTAAACATCTCTCTATTGTGTTCCAGTCATTCACTAGCCATGGTGAAAAAAAAAGGAAACTCATCAGTGGTCAGTGCTATCCATGCAAAAAAGTGATTATCCTTGGTGTTCAAGGCGAAAGACTTCAATTGTCCTAAGAAAGGTTTCTCACCATGTTGATTTCAATGGTACCCTTTTTTTTTTGATTTGACGCCATTGTTAATGGGGCTTAATTGGGGCTTTGGGCTGTTTTCCGAAATCACCATATATTTGTTTTCGCAATATGCGTTTACTTTTAAGATTAACTGAAGCAATAGTTATCATTCCTAATTGAGTATCAGATGGCAATTATTTCTCACAAGACGGTCTTTTTCAAGACACGTTGCAGCTACTGCTGCAACCATGATATTATATTGTAAGCTTAATACAAATTTTAAGTAAAATCCAGGGGGAAAAAAACTTGTGATGTTGCATTGTTTCTAGTCTGTAGCAGCTAATATATAGCAAAATTGATGTAATGAGGGTAAAATCTAATTAGCTAACATATTTTTTCTTGATCGAAGGCAAGAAAGTAATTTTATCCACTCCAATAAGCAGAATAAAGCAAGAACAAAAAGTTCGTATCAAGTGTGTGATATTACAATTCAGCCCTTACCCCAGTTTCGGACAGTGGCATGAATTGGGAGAGGGCTTAATTTTCACTCCACTCCTCTAGATGTTGGAAGATAGGGTTTTTGGGTTAATTTCACAGAGAAATGCATTTGCTTGATATTTACATTGAAAAAAAAGACAAATCCCCCCACTAGATATTGAAAAATACATTTACCTTCCCCACCAAACTTTTTTGAATTTACACAACTGGTTTTAAGCTTTGCCTTAGTTACCAATCTTTTCTACAGCTTGAAGAAAAATATGTCTAGAAAATATTTGCAGTTTTGTATTTTGCGAATAAAAATTTATAAAATGCTTTTTGGTGCATTTTTATCTCTTACTACATTAGTTCTCCTTCTCGTTTTCAAAGCTTTTTATGGATGAGCTCTCAACCTAAAGCAACACTGATTAAAGAGAAATTATAATGAACAATTAGCTGAAACTTAAAACGAACAAAAATTACCCCAAACAGGAGTAAGAAAACCGTCCTCAAAAGCTGGTACAAGCCAGAACAGCATTTACGCTCTACTGAAAAACAAAATACATTCTTAAAATTTTCTCTTCCATAAATATAATGCTGAAGAATCAATAATTGCTGAACATTTATAATAATTATGTTTTTTTTCAAATAGATTCTCAAAATTTACAATGGCACTTGTATGATTTAACTCCTACCTAATATGATTCTAGTGTTTCTCTGGCGCTCAATCCTAATGAAATAAACCAAGGTATGATAAAATATAATACTAAAGAAACACATTTGGGCTACATATACGTAAATTAGGGAGGGAGGGATAAAGTATAGCGGGTCCGCATGCCTAATGTGTTAGGTACAATTATTCAGCATATTATGAAGTAATCATTGTTTTCTAAGTTCATACTGTCCAAATACTTTATTCCCCCCCCCACTAATGTGCAAATATATAGCCCAAATTATGTATTTTCCATCTATTTTGTTACTTCTTTTTGTATTGTCTAAAGCCAAGCCGAATGAAAATAACGAAAAAAAAACAGGGTCGATAATGCGCCTATGAATGAACAACTTGAGCAGTAGGGCCTATATCACATAAGACCTTTCAAACAGTTCGTGGTAACGAACTGTAGTACGGAGCAACCCGGCTCAATAGTAACCGAAACTGTAAAAACGGAATTTTGACACCAATAGTTACATCAAAATAAACACATTTTAATGCTGATTTTAAATATATAAGTTTCATGAAGTTTCATAAAGTACCAATCAAAAGTTACGAGCCTGAGAAAATTTGCCTTATTTTAGAAATAAGGGAAAACATCCCCTAAAAATCATAAAATAGCCTTATTTCAGCTTAAAATAACATTATTTCGGAAATTAGGGGGAGAATCCCCCTAAAAGTCATAGAATCTTAACGAAAATCACATCATCAGATTCAGAGTATCAGAGAACCTTACTGTAGAAGTTTTAAGTTCCTATCTACAAAAATGTGGAATTTTGTATTTTCTGCCAGAAGACAGATCACGGATGCGTGTTTATTTGTTGTTTTTTTTCCAGTGGTGATTGTGTCGACCCAGTGGTCCCAGAATGTCGTGAGAGGGCTTATTCTAACGGAATTAGAAGTTCTAGTGCCCTTTTTAAGTGACCAAAGAAATTGGAGGGCACCTAGGCCCCCTCCCACGCTCTTTTTCCCAAAACACAGGGTCAAAAATTTGAGATGGCCTTTTTGTTCAGCATAGTCTAAAAACCTAATAACTATGTTTTTTGGAATTAGTTAATTCCCCAGAGTCCCCGGGGGAGGGGCTGCAAGATACAAGCTTTGACCATTGTCTACAAATAGTAAGGGTTATTCGGTAGTGTATAGACGTTTTCAGGGGGACTTTTTCGCGTTGGGGTGGGGGTGGGTCAGGGGAAGGGGGTTGCGTGGAGGGTCTTTCCATGGAGGAGTTTATCATGAGGGAAGAGAATTTCCGTGAAGGGGGCACAGGATTTTCTAGCAATATTAAAAAAAAAACAATTAGAAAATAAATAAAAAAAGTTTTTTCAAATGGAATTAAGGAGCAGCATTAAAAATTCAAACGAACAGCAAATATTACGTATGTTAGGGGGTTCGTCTCCTCCACAATACCTTACTCTTTACGCTAAAGTATTTTTAGTAACATCAACAATTTATTCTATGGCCTTTGTGATTCAAGGGTTATTCTTAAGGAATTGGGACAAAATTCAAGCTTTACTGTAAAGAGCGAGGTATTGATGAGGGGGTGAACCTCTCATATACGTTATAAAAATATACGAATATAGAAGTTCGTTACGTATGTTAATTTGTAAGTTAAGGATATTTATTACTAATAAAAACATTCGTAAAAAAGTACTAGTTGCAGTTTTATTTAGCCAAAAATGGGAGGGCAACTAGGCCTCCTCCCCCACCTCTTTTTTATCAAAGTCGTCAGATCAAAACTATGAGAAAACCATTTAGCCAAAACAAATATAATATGTAAATTTCGCCTTAACTATTCATGTGCAGTGAGCCAAAATCAAAACGTGCATTTATTCAAAAACGTTCAGAAATTAAATAAAAAAAAGCAATTTTCTTAACTGCAAGTAAGGAGCGACATGAAAACTTAAAACGAACAGAAATTATTCCGTATATGAAAAGGGTTGTTTTTTTTTGTTAGTTTCTTTCAGCTTAGCGTGAGACAAGACAAAGAAAAGTGACTGATTATATAGGAAACATATAATTCTGGCTATACATTTAAACATTAGGGGCTGGGGTGGGGGTAAAGTATTTGGGCAGAGTTAAGTTAGAAAACAATTCTTACTTCATAATATGAAGAATAATTTTACCTAACACATTATGCATGCAGACCCACTATACTTTAACCCACCCCTAATGTGCAAATATATAGCCCAAATTATATGTTTTCCATTTATTTTGCCACTTCTCTTTGTATTGTCTTAATCTAAGTTGAAAGAAGCTAACAAAAAAAAAAAAAAAAAACGGTTCTATAATGCACCTATGAATGACTAACTTGAGCAGTAGGGCCTATATCATACAAGACCTTTACACTTATGAGACTACCAGAGTCGTTCTTAGTTTAGACACAAGACAACTCCCCGACCACTCAAGTTGCTCATCTAGTGACGCATTGTAGGACCGTTTTTTTTTTTAATTTCTCTCAACTTAGCGTGAGACAAGACAAAGAAATGACTGAATATATAGGAAATATATAATTTGGGCTATATATTTGAATATTAGGGTGGAGGTGGGGTAAGTATTTGGACAGCGTGAAATTAAAAAACAATTCTTATATCATAATATGCAGAATAATATACCTAACACTTTATGCATGCAGACCCGCTATACTTTACCCCCTCCTCCTAATGTGCAAATATATAGCCTAAATTTATTTCTAAACTATTATATTTTTTACCATACTTAGGTATATTTGATTAGGACTGAGCGTCATTGAAACAGATTCTACTTAGATGAAGATTATTAGGTCAGTGCTATATTATACAAGTACCGAAATCAGATACAATCATTTTGGTGGTAAATTTTCCATCTAATCTCTATTAAATTTCACAATATTAGGAAGAAGTATTTTACGCTAAACGACTTATGAATATCTAAAAAAACATGCTCATACGATTCGAAGTTTTATTCTTCCTTTATTGACCTCAGTACCCGAAAATTTACCTTAAAGATATCAGCCATCTAAAATATAGCTTACCATATTGCATGCAATTCCAGACTTAGAGTAGGTAAAAAGCACGCGCAAAAACAACTTCTCTGTTCTTCAACCAAGCCAGTAACTAATGCAAAAATGTAATTGGAAGATTGTGTGGATCGAATTCATTCATTTTTGTGACGCGGCATGCTGTTCATCACGTGGATTGTGTTTGCTTTTTACTGAGTACTATTTGTGTTTTGACTTATGTGATTTTTCTTTGTTATAACCGTCAACTCGTCAGCAACGAGTTTTTTTTTGCCTGACCTTTGAACTATTTTCAACAAAAGAACAATCTCAAAATTATAATTGGAAGGGTTTGGGGAAAAAAGGTGTGGGGGCTAGTTGCCACTGGATTTCTTTGGACATTTAAAAAGTGAACTAGAACTTTCAATTTCCAATTAAATGAGCCCTGTCTAAGGTTTATACGAGTATCCCTTTCATAAGAGCCATATATACCCCCAAGGCATAACTTACAACGCCTAGCCCCGGGTCCAGGGGGGTTTTGTCGACGCCGGAGTTTTGTTGTCTGAACCTTAAAGTATTTTTAGCGAAACGGCTATCTCAAAATTTTTATCGAATGTATTTGAGGGAAAAGGGGCGTGGACGAAGACTATTTGCCCTTCGATCTCTTTGATTCTTAAGAACTGAACTAGAACTTTCAATTTCCAATAAAATGAGTCATCTCTGAATTTTGTATACGCATCCCTTCCATAACAACCATATATGCCCCAGGGCAATTCTTACAACGCCTGTCCCGAATTTTCGTTACATGATCTTCGAACTATTTTTTTTTAACGGCATGCTAAAAGTTCTTATCGGATGGGTTTGAGGAAAAAGGCCACGGAGGGGGGGGGGCTGTTCCCTCCGATCTATTTTGATTCTTGAAAAGTGAATTAGATCTTTCAATTTCCAATCAAATGGGCCCCTTCTGAAGTTTATACGGCATCCCTTCCATAAAATGGCCTTTTCTAAAGGCAACGCTATAGCATTGCCTCTGAAAAAAAAAAAAATAAGAAAGAAGAAATATATCTTTAATTCTTTGTTTTAAAAATTAATTTTATTAGCACTTAAGGAAGTGGCTCCAGGCGGTAACTTCGACAGAAAAGGTTGGCTAGCGGACAAGTTTCGAAATGCTAGTGTGAAATATTACTAGCTCAACAGAAATGTGCCTTTAGGCCTAGGGAGTTATTTGACTTGTCCCTATATAGAAAAGCCACTTATTACCTAAAAATTAATAGAAATTTCAAAAAAAGATCATTTCTTGTGTAGGTACGATAAACTGTATTATAAACTAAGTTTCTTTTAATTTCAAAAATTTTGGGAAGAATTACCTGAATTCTCCTACAGAACTGTTTTCGTTTGTCTTTCTTCCTCTTTGGATGCACAATCTTACAGAAGCAGAGACTATTATGGTGGAATTGTCAAGTAAATAATTTGAATAAGTAAGTAAACGATGAGTAATCCTTCTTTTAATATACAGCTTTGAGTGGCTCCAGAACCACTTTCCTATACTTCTACACTCTACACTTCTTCCCTACACTCCCAAAGGGTTGGGAGTCATGGGTGTAGTTTACAATTAGAGAGAGAGGACAACTACCCCTCCCAAACCTAGGTTTTGGCCACACCCCAGTTTGCCCCCCCCCTAGCTGAAATAGAAATTTTTCAAAAATATTGTCAAAACTATTCAAGTATCCACTGAAACAGGTCAGTTTTCTTTGGTGCATCTTTACCTTTTTTATTGCTAAATGGCTCGTTTTTCGGATTTCTCTCATTTTTTTTTGATTTGGAAAAATTGGCTCCAGCTTCAACCCCCCCCCCCCCCCCAGTGTTTTGACAAAATTACACCATTCGTTGGGTAAGGATTTAATCATCTACTAAGAAAGTCGTTCCAATCAATGAACTGGATAACCTTTATTCCCTTTGGAATCAGAATGCTTGACAAATACCCTTCCTTGGACATGGTTTAAAAAATGAGTGCATTAAATTTACAAAAACAGAGGAATTGTCTGAAAATAATCATAAAGAAGGGACAAAGCCTTTATTGAAAAAAAAAACAAGCATAAATCGAACACAAGACACTCTAACTTGAAGTCCGACGCTGTACTAACAGAGCCACGCCTCTAATAATCTAATTTGATATATTAGTGTTTGTACCCTAATTGTATAGCTTATTCAGGGGGCTTATAGGAGCAACATATGAAAGGTTTTCTTGTAAACCTCCAGTTAATGGTTTTGGACCATAATTATGACAATGATGATATAGTTTTATACTTCCAAGATTTTCTACTTAAGAACTGACACAAAAAGTGATGTTTTTAGTGCAACATCACACTTAAGGATGGTAGAATTCATAAAAATCACATCGATATGAGAAACAACTTTCAAGTTAGCCATTAAACGTCAACTCTAAAAAGTTCTGGAAGGCCACTAGCCCCAGCTTTTCCACTTGAGACAAGGCACCAAAAGCGCCGTGTTTAATACCATTAGGAACTTGCCGATGGTGGAATTTATGGGATGGACGTAGGTTTGAGCAATATCTTTTATATGAGTTATTGAAAATCTACCTAAAAGGTACCTGCGATACCAATGCGCCCAATAACAATACGCCAATACCGATACAAATGATACCAATACGTCCGATACCGATAGAGTGTGCAGCCCTTTGCGCAGGTACTATGGAGGGTCATGTCATCAGCAAAACCAAAGATATTTGACCTTTGAGCTTTGTCGAACAAAATAGCTATCTCAAAATTGTGGTTGGATGACATTAGGGGGAAGAGGCCTTTAGGAGGGTCTAGTTCCCCTCCAATATTTTTGGTCACCTTAAACGGCAGTGGAAAATATATTTACCACTTGAATGAGCCATTAAGTATCTCTCTATGATGTTCTGGTCATTTACTAGCCCTGGTGGAAAAAAAAGCGGACTGTAATTGTCCTAACAAAGGTTTTTGACCCTACTGATTCCAATATGCACTTTTTATTTCGATCTGACGCCATTTTTGATGAGATTCAGGCTCTTCTCAAAATCACCGTAAATTTGTTTTCGCGTCAATTTTTTTACTTTTAAGATTAATTGAAGCAATAGTTACCATTCCGGATTCACTGTCAAATGCAATTTTTTTCCACTAGGCAGTTTTTTTCAAAACGCGTTTTTCCTCATTTGGTTCCTGTAGGTTGTGGTTCGCTCTTTACTAAGTTGCAGCTGCTTCTACATCCATGATCATATTTACGGATGGTAGAATTGATAGAAATCACATAGATATGACAATACCTTTCAAATGCGTTATGAAACGTCACCTTAAAAGGTTCTGGTAGCCCACTAGCCCCAGCTTTTTCACTTGAGACATGGCACCACAAGTGCCGTTTTTAGTGCCACTTGGATCTTGGTGATGGTGAAATTTATAGGAAGGACGTAGATATGAGTAAAATCTTTTATATGAGCTACTAAAAATCTACCTAAACGATGCCTACGATACCAATACGCCCATCCGATACGCGTGATCTTGATATGTCTGATACTGATACAGGGTACAGCCCTTTTCCCACGAACTATGGAGGGTCACATCATCACCATTACTGTAGATACTGGACCTTTGAATATGTTGAACAAAATGTATATCTCAAAATTTTGTTTGGATGACTTTGGGGGGGGGGGGGTGCTTTGGGATGGGAGCTAGTTTCCATTCAATCATGTTAATCGATGAAAGGGGCACTAGAAAATTTTATTTTCGTTTGAATGAGCTATTAAACATCTATATATCATGTTCTAACCACCCCCTAGCCCTGTTAGAAAAAAAAACAGTAAACACTTCACTGTTAACCATGAAAAAAGGGATTTTTCTTGTTGTTCAGGAAGGGGGGCAGTAATTTCCCTGTATACATGTTTTTGACCATGCTGGTTCCAATGGTACACTTTTAATTTTGGTCTGACACCATTTTGAGGGGTTTCAGGCTTTTCTTTGAGATCACCATGAATTTCTTTTCGCAATAAACTTTTACTTTTAAGACGAACCAAAATAATAGTTACCATTCCCGAATCAGTGTCAGTTCTAAAAGCGTTTTTTATCTTTCGGTTACTATGGGCTATAGTTTGCTCTTTAATAGATTGCAGCTACTGCTGCAACTATAGTACCTTCCCAGGGCATGCTTTTAAAAAGGAGCCTAGAAAATGACTGAAAAAATACCGGATACCAACATCATACACCAATATACCGGATACTATACGTATAATACCAATACACCCGATGCCGATACGTGCGATACCAATACGCGCAATACCGATACGCGCGATACCGATATGCCCGATACCACATAGAGCCCTTCCTGGAGACAATCAAGGGCAACATCATCATTAAAACCATATTTGTAGGACTTTGAACTATTTTCAACAAAAATGGCTATCTCCAAATTTTAATAGGACGACCTTGTAGGGCCTTTTGGGGAAGGGGCTAGCTGCCATCCAATCTTTTTGGTCATTTAAAAAGGGCTGTCTGTCGGTCCCGGTTTTGCTACTTTAGGCACTTCCAGGTAAGCTAGGGTGATGAAATTTGGCAAGCGCATCAGGGACCGGACCAGATTAAATTAGAAATAGTCGTTTTCCCGATTTGACCACCTGGGGGTAGAGTGGGGGGCCGGTTAATTCGGAAAAAAATAGAAAAAATGAAGTATTTTTAACTTATGAGCAGGTGATGGGATCTTAATAAAATTTGATGTTTGGAATGATATTGTGTCTCAGAGCTCTTATTTTAAATCCCGACCGGATCTGATGACATTGGGGGGAGTTGGAGGGGGGAAACCTAAAATCTTGGAAAACACTTAGAGTGGAGGGATCGGGATGAAACTTGATGGGAAAAATAAACACAAGTCCCAGATACATGATTGACATAATCGGAACGTATCCGCTCTCTTTGTGGTAGTTGAAAAATTAGAAAAAATGAGGTGATTTTAACTTACGAACGGGTGATCGGATCTCAAAGAAATTTGATTTTCAGAAGGATATCGTGTCTTAGAGCTCTTATTTCAAATCCCGACTGAATCTGGTGACATTGGGGGGGAGGAGTTGGGAGGGGAAAACCTAAACTTGGAAAACACTTAGAGTGGAGGGATCGGGATGAAACTTGGTGGAAAAAATAAGCACAAGTCATAGATACATGACTGACAAAACTGGAACGGATCCACTCTCTTTGGGGTAGTTGGGGGAGGGGTTAATTCCGAAAAATTAGAAAAAATGAGGTATTTTTAACTTACGAACGGGTGATCGGATCTCAACGAAATTTGATATTTAGACGGATATCGTGTCTCAAAGCTCTTATTTTAAATACTGACCGGATCTGGTGACATTGGGGGAGGTTTGGGGTGGGGGGAACCTAAAATCATGGAAAAAGCTTAGATTGGAGGGATCGGGATGAAACTTGGTGGGAAAAATAAGCAAATGTCTTGCATACGTGATTTACATAATTGGAACGGATCCACACTATTGGGGGGGGGGGTTAATTCTGAAAAATAAGAAAAAATTACGTATTTGCAACTTACGAAGGAGTGATCGGGTCTTCATGAAACTCCATATTTAGAAGGACCTCGTAACTCAGATCTCTTACTTTAAATCTCAACCGGATCAAGCGTAATTAGGGGGGGGGAGCAGTTGGAGGGACCGGAAATCTTATAAAATACTTAAAGCGGTGAGATCAGGATGAAACTGGATGGGAAGAATAGAAACCTGTCTAAGATACGTGATTGACATAACCGGACCGGATCTGCTCTCTTTGGTGGAAATGTGGGGGGGGTAATTTTGAAAATTGAGGTATTTGTAACTTACGAAAGAGTGACCAGATCTTAATGAAATTTGATATTTAGAAGGATCTTGTGCTTTAAAGTTCTAATTTTAAATTCCGACCAGATCCTGTGACATTGGGGGGAGTTGGAGGGGGAAACCGGAATTCTTGGGAAAACGTGAAAATTGGGATATTTTTATCTTACGAATAGATGATCGGATCCTAATGAAATTTGATTTTTAGAAGGAATTCATGTCTCAGGGCTCTTATTTCAAATCCCGACCAGATCTTTTGACATTGGGGGGAGTTGGAGTGGTGAATCTTGGAAAAACACTTGGAGTAGAGGAATCGGGAAGAAAGCTTGGTGGCTAGAATAAACAAATGTCCTTGATACGTGATTTGCAGAATCGTACTGGATTCGCTCTCTTTGGGGGAATTGGGGGGAGGGGTTCAGTGATTTGGCGAGTTTGGTGCTTCTGGACGTGCTAGGACGATGAAAATTGGTAGGCGTGTCAGGGAGCTGCACAATTTGACTTGATAAAGTCGTTTTCCCAGATTCGACCATCTGAGGGGCTAAAGGGAGAGGAAAAATTAGAAAAAATTAGGTACTTATAACTTACGAGTGGTTGGTCGGATCTTAATGAATTTTGATATTTAGAAGGACATAGTGACTCAGAGCTCTTATTTTAAATCCTGACTGGCATTAAGCCTCTTATTTTCCTTTTTAAATCAATCTATTGATTCATAGAATTTTGTTAGAGCTCATACCATATGATCTCTTGGCTCTTAGCTCTTCTCGCCTCGTCACAAGTGCCATATGAGCTCTTAGCTCTTGTTTTATTTTCCAGTGGTCATTGTATTGACCCAGCGGTCCCAGAATGTCGTGAGAGGGCTTATTCTAACGGAAATTAGAAGTTCTAGTGCCCTTTTTAAGTGACCAAGGAAATTGGAGGGCACCTAGGCCCCCTCCCACGCTCTTCTTTCCCAAAAACACCGGGTCAAAATTCTGAGATAGCCATTTTGTTCAGCTTGGTCTAAAAATCTAATAACTATGTCTTTTGGGATTAGTTAATCCCCCGGAGTCCCAGGGGGAGGGGCTGTAAGATACAAACTTTAACCATTGTCTGCATATAGTAAAGGTTATTGGGAAGTGTACAGACGTTTTCAGGGGGACTTTTTCGCGTTGGGGTGGGGGTGGGTCAGGGGAAGGGAGCAGCGTGGAGGGCCTTTCCATGGAGGAATTTATAATGAGGGAAGAGAATTTCCATGAAGGGGCACAGGATTTTCTAGCAATATTAAAAAAAATGAGAAAATAAATAAAAAAAAAGTTTTTTCGGATGGAAGTAAGGAGCAGCATTAAAAATTCAAACGAACAGCAAATATTACGTATGTTAGGGGGTTCGTCTCCTCCACAATACCTTGCTCTTTGCGCTAAAGTATTTTTAGTAACATCAACTATTTATTCTACGGCCTTTGTGATTCAGGGGTTATTCTTAAAGAATTGGGGCAAAATTCAAGCTATACTCTAAAAAGCGAAGTACTGACGAGGGGTTGAACCCTTTATATACGCTATAAAAATATAAGAATATAGAAGTTCGTTACGTAAGTTACGTATATTTATTACTAATAAAACATTCGTAAAAAAAAGTTCTAGTTGAATTTTTAAGTAACCAAAAGTGGGAGGGCAACTAGGCCTCCTCCCCCACCTCTTTTTTATCAAAATCGTCCGATCATAACTATGAGAAAGCCATTTAGCCAAAACAAAATTAATATGAAAATTTCGTTTTAATTATTCATGTCCGGTGAGCCAAAATCAAAACATGCATTTATTCAAAAACGTTCATAAATTAAATAAAAAAAAGCAATTTTCAAGGAGCGACATTAAAACTTAAAACGAACAGAAATTATTCCATATATGAAAGGGATTGTCCCCTCCTCAACGCCTCGCTCTTTACGCTAAAGTTTGACTCTTTTTCGCAGTTCTACTTTTTAAAACAATAAAAAGCTTTAGCGTAAAGAGTGAGGCGTTGAGGAGGGGACAAACCCTTTCATATACGGAATAATTTCTTTTCGTTCTAAGTTTCAATGTTGCTCCTTACTTACAGTTAATTTTTTTTTTATTTAATACATTTATGAGACTACCAGAGTCGTTCTTAGTTTAAATACAACCCAACTTCCTCCCCCACCCCTATTCCTGGATATTGTTTCGGGTTATACACAAAAGTTTGCCGATTTAATTGATTTGGAATATTTTGGTACCAAATTCTCGTAAAAAAAAGAGTAAATAACAACAAACTCTCACAAATAATCACACAAAAAGCTGTTTCTTGACTGGGAGGAGGGGGGGGGGTCTTGGACATAGTTAATCTGAAAGCAACTATGGAATTTACCGACAAGAAACAATGACCAACAAATAGGAACTTGATGAATGTATTGGAATGAGGGTACTTGTGCGATATAGCCCCGACCACTCAAGTTGCTCATCTATTGACGCATTGTAGGACCGGTTTTTTTGTTAGTTTCTCTCAACTTAGCGTCAGACAAGACAAAGAGATGACTGAATATATAGGAAATATATAATTTGGGCTATATATTTGAACATTAGGGGTTGGGTCGGGGTAAAGTATTTGGACAGTGTGAAGTTAGAAAACAATTCTTACTTCATAATATCCAGAATAATTGTACCTAACACATTATGCATGCAGGCCTGTTATACTTTACCCCTTCCCCAAATGTGCAAATTTATAGCCCAAATTATATATTTTCCATCTGTTTTGCCACTTCTCTTTGTATTGTCTTAATCTAAGCTGAAAGAAGCTAAAAAAAAACCGGTTCTATAATGCACCTATGAATGAACAACTTGAGCAGTAGGGCCTATATCATACAAGACCTTAACATTTATGAGACTACTAGAGTCGTTCTTAGTTTAAACACAACCCAAATTTCTCCCCCCTCTTATTCCTGGATATTGTTTCGGGTTATACACAAAAGTTTGCCGATTTTATTGATTTGGAATATTTTTGTACCCAATTCTCGTAAAAAAAGAGTAAATGACAAACTCTCACAAACAATCTTTGGCTGTTTCTCGAAATTATGGGGGGGGGGGTCCTGGGACATATTTAATCTGAAACCAACAACGGAATTTACCGACAAAAAACAATGACCAACAAATAGAAACTTGCTGAATGCATTGGAATAAGAGTACTTGTATGATATAGCCCCGACCACTCAAGTTGCTCTTGTAGGACCGTTTTTTGTTAATTTTTCTCAACTTAACGTAAGACAAGACAAAGAGATGACTGAATATATAGGAAATATATAATTTGGGCTATATATTTGAACATTAGGGTGGGGGTGGGATAAAGTGTTTGGGCAGTGTGAAGTTAGAAAACAATTCTTACATTATAATATGCAGAGTAATATACCTAACAAATTATGTATGCAGACCCGCTATACTTTACCCCCACCTCCTAATGTGCAAATATATAGCCTAGATTTATTTCTAAACTATTATATTTTTTACCATACTTATGTATATTTCATTAGGATTGAGCGTCATTGAAACAGATTCTACTTAGATGAAGATTATTAGGTCACTGCTTTATCATACAAGTACCGAAATCAGATACAATCATTTTGATGGTAAATTTTCCATCTAATCCCTGTTAAATTTCAAAGTATTAGCAAAAGGTATTTTACGCTAAACAACTTATGAATATCTAAAAAAAAAATGCTCATACTATTCGAAGTTTCATTCTTCCTTTATTGACCTCAGTACCCCAAAATTTGCCTTAAAGATACCAGCCATTTAAAATTTAGCTTACCATATTGCATGCAATTCCAGACTTGAAGTAGGTAAAACGCATGCGCAAAAACAACTTATCGGTTCTTCAACCAAGCCAGTAACTAATGCGAAAATCAGTGCTTCCACTTTTCGAGTTCAATTTTCCCTATTTTCATACTAATTTTCCCTAGAAGTCCTCGTGTTTAGGTCTGATTTCTCCCTATTTTTCTCCCTAGAAAAAAGGATATTTTGCCCTAGATTTCCACAGAATTTACATGAGATCTTTTTACTTCAGATAATGATAACAACATCTTTTACACTAACGAGAATACATACAAAAATTCAAACTGAGATCTTTTTACTTCAGGTAATGATAACATCTTTACACTAACGAGAATACATAAAAAAGTTCAAACAAGTGTCATCTCCAGCACTTCATCGCACGTAGCGTTTGCCTTCGTCTTGAAGCCAGCGACAGCTTTCGGTATACTGACAGTTGATGAAGTTTTATCTTCGTTTTTCAACCAGTAATTGACTCGGATCAGTGAGACTAGGGTGACATTTTCGAGACTATTTCTCATGTTTGTTTTGATCAATTTCAGGAGGCTGAACAAACTTTCAGCTGGAACGTTGCTAAAAGGTAACGAGAATATCAGCGAAATGCACTTCCGCAGTTCCGGGTACTTGATTTCGCCACTGCGAGTCTTCAGACCAAGTATTTTCTTCCAGTATTGTTCAGCTGACATGTCTTCAACTTGGGCATCTCCCAAATGAAGCTCAGTGACATCAGTCATTGACTGTGACCTCCATTCCACGTCCGTTTTCTGGAGGGAACACTTTTCTGTTAGAACAGGAAATCTCACAAATAGTGGCCTTAGATATCTTGGGTTCAAATTTCTTGCATTCCTTGGTTCAACTTAAGCCAAAATGTCGTAAATTTCGTTTTCAAACTTAAACCGGTCTTTGATCTGCTTGATCAGGACTATATAGTAGTTTCGACACGACTGGTAAAAGAGATCAATGTTATCACTTGGCTCTTGAGCATCCTCGAGTTCTTGCATGGAATCGGTTGCAGCTATTCCCACATATGTCTGGTTTAAAGGCAGATACTCACTTGAAAGGTAAGGATCCAGTTCAGTAAACGAACCAACATTGCGAATAAAGTCCAATTTCATGAAGTTAGACACAACATCATTCACAAGTTTGCTGACACTAAGCTTCAGGGAGTGAAGAAGTGGGAGCTCGGATTGAAAAACTGTATTGAATTCGTTGGAGAGGCCAAGAGAGTAGTCCATGAATTCAAGGTATGGCTTTGTCAACTTGCTTTGTAATGTCGAAAAGACAAGGTCATTTGTTGCAGTTGGGTCTTCAAACGTGGTTTCTACGAAATACTGAATAAGTGCAACCCGTTGCTCAATAAGCCTCTTCACACAGGCCTGAAGGGATAACCAACGGGTCTGTCCTGGAGCAAGAATTCGGTGTGCTTCGCATCGGAAGAACTCCTGAAATTCGGCGAATTTCTCTCGCCTGGAAGCGCTTCTGGAAAAGAGGGCATAGATATTTCGCCCCAAGTCTTCGAGTATCTTGGGAAGTGACAAGCATGCATATGACGAGCATAAGTGAATAAGATGGCATGAGCATTTCATATTCAAGATGTGTGGCACCATGGCTTTCATAAGGGTTGAAGCAGATCTGTTGGCTCCAAACATGACGTTAGTTGTATCTGCACAAAATCCAACAATATTTTGCCAGGGAATCGAGTTTTCTTCAATGACTTGCTTGATGCGGTTAGTCAGGCCCTCAGCCGATCCATCACTACACTTAACCATATCCAATACTTCGACATGAAGTTTTAGTTCTTTCTCGCTAAAAAATACAACCATGATAGCTAGCTGTTTATCAATAGTACGATCAGTGGTTTCGTCAATTATCACAGAGAAAAAAATGGTTTTGGGCAACTCGACCAAGTGGTTCTGTAGCACCAACGAAAAATTATGTCGCAAAATATTTGTAGCTTTCTGTTTACCCAATGTGACCCCTGCCTGGGCCTGGTCTTTGGGAAATAATTTTCTGAGGAAAGGAATCAAGCTGTCTGCAAGACGTAATGTCAGATTATGTTCTGCCAAAAATATGCAGATGCGCTGTTCAATTTCTTTGGAATGACTGCCTACAGTCAGAAGTTTTTCAATGCTGCCAGACTTCGTCTCGATTTTGCTGCTTGCTTTTATATGCTGCTTGGTCAGGGCATGCTTTGTCAACTCTGATTTCCCACAATACACATAATTCAAACAGAACTTACAGTATGGTACATAAGTCTTTTTCTTTGACTTGTTTGACACTCTTTTCTCTATCCAATTTTTACACATTGGTAACTGAAGCCACTTGTCAACAAACTTTTGCTCGTATGTTTTTTTTTGGGAATTCTGCCCTGAACCCTGCTTTTTTTTGGAGGAGTCACCAGGAGGTGAACTTCAGGAACATCATCATCTTCGTCATCCAGTCGTCTTTCGGGACTAGACGCAACTTGAAGATTATCTTCCTCTGAGTCAGTACACTGGCTTTCAGACGAACTTTGCATGTCAATGATCTCTAGAAAAAGTGTTTTATTAGTGATCAAAACTAGTCTATTTCTATAATTACTTGTACAAGGGTACACAATAACTAGATCATGCTAAACTATGCTGATGGGCATTAAGTTGCATATCGTCAATTAACTTAAATTACCTCATGTATAATTTAAGTTTGCAGTATGGAGTACGGATGGACCGAAAATTTGCAATGGTTGCATTGCACTAGTTTGCAAAAATCAAAACGAAGTATGCCCAGCTTGATAAATGATAATTAATTATTTATTATGTTGTTTGTTGGTTGGTTTAGAAAATGGTTAACCTTTACTACTGCACGCCAGCAAAAACGTAGGTTTTTCCATTAGTGCAGTAGATGTAAATAGTAAAGAGTTAAATTGTCTTTATTAATAAAGTAAGTATCAAAGTAAAGTATTTTCAGATTTGGAACACCACTTTAAATGGAAAAAGGAATTTGTGACCCACTTCTTCACTAGAAGAGCTTTGTTTTGATGTCTTCTAACCTAGGAGGGACCACCCCAAGCAAAAACAACATAAAAAAGTTTCTCTGTAAACCTAGCTTAACAAAATACTTTAATTTGCTACTTTCACATTGCTGCAGTTCAAGGCAAAACAGTTTTTCCATTAGTGCAGTAGATGTAAATAGTAAAGAGTTAAATTGTCTTTATTAATAAAGTAAGTATCAAAGTAAAGTATCTTCAGATTTGGAACACCACTTTAAATGGAAAAAGGAATTTGTGACCCACTTCTTAACTAGAAGAGCTTTGTTTTGATGTCTTCTAACCTAGGAGGAACCAACCCAAGCAAAAACAACACAAAAGAAGTTTCTCTGTAAACCTAGCTTAACAAAATACTTTAATTTGCTACCTTCACATTGCTGCAGTCCAAGGCAAAACAGCAGATATTACATGATTCCAAATGGCAAGTGGCAGGCAAGTGGACATGAACAAAAGACTAGACTAAATATTATTGTGTGAATCATCAGATAAAAATAAGGGTACTCACAGCTAGTTTTAACAGAATGCAGGGTCCTTTATAGACAGTATGGATTGCAACTTTTCTGCAAAAAAGCCACAGTTTGCACCAACACCAGCATCTGTCCCTAAATTTTGACACAGAAGCCACAGTCTGCACATGTTGTATAGGAGGGTGACCTTAGGTCAGTGTGTTTCAGGACCGTACTTGGTAGAAATAAGTCTTTCAACTTCCGTAAATGTCTTGTATACTTTCTTCTATGATCAGATTGTAGCTGGAGCCTTGTTTTTTTTTTAGCTAAGCAATGAAGAGTGCCATTTTGTGTCAGGATGAAACATCAACGCCTGCCAATTATCAAGTCAAAAACTGTTCTTTCATGGTTTAAATCATATTTTCTTACTTCATAATTAAATTTAAGCCCTTCTGACCTGTTTAAAATTGATGAAGTCACAAAATCAATTAAAATATTCATTTTTTAAGTAGCAGAATTGTTTTTTCTTTTTTACTCTTAAAGAGGTCAGATGTGCTTTAACTGGACTGTACAATCATAGAAGGGAATGTATAAAACTGAAAGAAAATTCTAGAATTGAAAAATTATAGTTTCTGACCTTTCACCCATCAACCTAAGGTCACCTCCATGGGCAGCTGGTGCTGCCCAGGCTCCCGGCTAAGGCAGCTGGTGCTTTATTTGGATAATCCCCTGTGGATTTGCAGATAGATGACCACGGGAAAAGAGGTCACCAGCAGATTGAAAGAATCCCTAATGCTAAGTGCATAGATCGCATGCTCCTATTCTACAATTGCTGCCTAACCAATACTCTTTATGTTGGGCAGTTTACACCCAATCAAAGGCATTGCTTAAAAATAAACTAAATACTACACTACCTAAACTAAATTACTAAATACCTAATGAATGTAAATCCAAGGGATTAAAGTCGTCCCTTCCTAATGAAAGTCAACAATCTGTCTTGGCTTTTTTCTACAATTGGCCATGACTTCCACTTTTCCCACAACTATTCCCTCTTTTTTAAATTCTTTTAAATCTTTTTTAAATCTTTTTTAAATGAATGTCATCCCACGCTTTAGCTTTTTTTTGAAATTTCGCACTGATCTTTGCAATATAAGCCAGTGTTGCGGCATAAGTATTTTCAAGAAGACTGAGCATAATCTGCAATCTATAAGAATTTGTCAGCCTTCGTTTGAAAAATTCGAATTTTCCCTGAAGATCCCTAAAAACCCTTATTTTACCCCAGATTTCCCTGAATCCCTAGATTCAAAATAAGTGTCCCTAAAAGAAGTGATTTTCCCCTAAAATAGGGTAATCTCCCTAGAAGTGGAAGCCCTGGCAAAAATGCAGTTGGAAAATTGTGTGGATCGAATTCATTCATTTTTGTGACGCGGTATACTGTTATTCACGTGGGTTGTGTTTGCGTTTTACTGTGTTCTATTTGTGTTTTGAGTAATGTGATTTTTCTTTGTTATAACCGTTAACATGTCAGCAAAACTAAATGAGACGACTAGTCAATGTTAGAAAAAAAGAGCAGTCGCAAATATGTGTGCGCTGTCCTCCTCCTTTCTCAAACTATGTAAAAGAGCGGAGGGTCATTTGTTTTGCTGAAAACTGTATATATTTTTTTCAATGTAATTTTATTTGTGAAAACGTCGACAATGAAATGACAACCATAATCAAGATTACAATAAATCAAAAAATAAATAAAACTTTTTCGGAATAGTTACATTTGTGACTTACAATTTGCTTTGCTAATTTAAATGGTATGTTAGGTTATGTTAAAGTCACGCTGTAGTGTGGCTTTCCAACTATTTAACAATAACTCTTGAAACACAAGGGAGCTTTAATTAATTTAATAAACTTTTTTTAATTTCTAAAAAAGTCTTTAGCGTAAAGAGCGATGTACTGAGTAAGGGGCAACCCCTTCTTATAAATTACAATTTCTTTTTGGTTTAATTTTAATGTTCCTTGTTACTTTCAGCGGAATAAGCTTTTTTTTATTTAATAACCACATGAAACTATTACATATTCCCAGGTGTGCCAGTTTTTTCTCAGACTACAGAAACTACGCCAAGTGTGGCGGAACTGTACGGCTTGTTTCGCGTTATTGAGATTTCCCCAGGGCTAGGGAATTTTTGCTCCCAAATCGTTTCTAAGGGTTAATGGCAAATTATGGCGGAACTGTTCGGCTTATGTCGTGTTGCGAGATATACATCAGGCTGTTGGGTTTGGACCCCACCAAGTAAGAGCATTTCTAAACACAATAAACAGATTTACCTTTACCTGATGAAAAACATTCAACTGAAGAACAACAGTCTTGGCGGAGGCCTTTCGTCGCGTCTTGACTATTCCATCTATTTATTCCACTATTCCATTTAAATGACTCGTTTAGGATAATTAAGTTATTAGAGCGATTGCAGAGGTTTCGTAAATAGTATTTTAATTTGTTTCTCTAACTTCTTTTTTAAGAGGAATCGTATTACTGATGAGAACACTGTTTAAAAGTTTAAATATATTCTTTGGAAAATATGCTAATATATCTAAACCACTTTGAACTCGCAAAACCAAGGTTTTTATCAATAAAAACTAAACTGTTGTGTTTTCATAACTACATGTACATTTAGTGTCATAATGAGTTCTGCTCTAGAAAGTTAGTTAGCTTTTAGGTGGGGTTGACGGCTCTATACCATAATACAATGAGTAAAGTGGACCCGTGACCCTTTAAACTGATAGATAGATTTATTATAAGCCGAACAAGGCTATACAACACAGTATTTGAAAATTCAAATTACAATATAGGTAACTAATTCTGCTATCCCCTCCCGGCAAAAAAGAAGAAAAAACAACAAAAAAGCACAAGCTTATATTGTACTTAATTCTTTTCATCATCAATATCTTGCAAATTTTTTTTGTCAATATAAACATATCAAGGTTATATAACACAACATTCTGTAATAAACATAACCCAAAGAATAAATAATAATCACCCCCCCCCCCCGAAAGAAATTATGTTGCTCTCTGTTCTTTACCACTTCGTTAGCATATTTCAAAACCTTGATGATTGTCCTTTTTAAAGTTGTTTTCGGGATTTATGGGAACTCAAAGGTGTCTCCTTCAGAAAACAAAATTGGTATCACCATTTTCTATAAGGTATCACTGTTTTCCAACAAAAATTGAGCCCTTTAATATCCAGCCTACTCTACTGTTACCAACTTTCTGGTAGAAATATAAAGTTGAGCTTTTTGTTTTTAACTGGTTTGACACAAAGTTTTTCAGTCAGTGCTATTAGGGAGCCAAGGGGGGTCAGGGGCCCTTCCAATAGCCATGTAAACTCTTTAGCAAAAAGCTAACATGTTTCACCTTTACTGGACTGAAGTCATGCAAAAAAAATTTCATTTCGCATGACTGAAAGCCCAAAGTAGTACCCATTGCGTCTCTAGCGACCCTTACTTCTACTTGCACCTGTTTCTTATAAGAAGAAACAGAAGAAGAGCATTTTAAATCTTGTGTGAATTGAGATATCACGCAAGTTTTGATCTGTTTTAACAGGAGTTTAAGGCTGGCCATTTGCCCCTCCTAGAGTACCTTCACCAGGAACTCTTGAACACAAAGTTAGGTATATATTTTCCGGCCAAGCGACTTGAAAAATATTTGGCAATTGCTCTGATAATTTTTAAGCGCGTACTACCTTTTGTTTACCTTTGCACAAAAGTTTTCAGACTATTTATATATTATAGAGCATTAACCTAATGCCATTAAGTATGGCCAAAGTCGAAAGAGGGGATGGATGTTTTTTGCCCTGGCAAACGTCATGAGGAGGATAGGCTGGCTACAAAAGAACGGATCTTTTCCGTTGTTGTGGCATGGCTTTGAAGTTTCCACCCTGTCATATGTTCCGTTACATGCCCTCATACCTGCTTCATACCATACCATGCTTCAAAGTGACTTTTGGGTGAGCCTTTCTCAAGTTTTCCCGACAAGAACCATGAAGATAATTTCTTAAATCACATTGGCTTGCCATAAATTAAAGAAAGAAAACGATCGAAAAGGGTTATTTTAAGGTCAAATGAAAATACTGAAGAAAACACTGAATGCGAATATTTCGAGAGAACAACCGCCTCTCTTCTTCAGTGCGAACAAAATAATATAATCAAGGAAAATGCTGAAGAAAACACAGAAAGCAAATATTTGGAGTGAACAACCGCCTCTCTTCTTCAACGCAAACAAAATAAAGTGATCAAGGAAAAAACAAAAACCAAAAAACAAGCGCAGAAAGTACAACAAAACCAATGATAGAAAACCGTCAAAAATTAAATAAAATTCAATAAAAGACCAACAGTTAAAAGAATTAAAATCAAATACCTAACAAACGGTAAAGTGAGTTATTCCCCAATATCTGCAATTTGCACAAAATCCAAACAAATTTAAACTGCCAACGACGGATACTAACGAACAACGAGTTGTTCGTTAGTTTGTCAACGATTTGTCAATTTACTGTTTGTTAGGTATTTGATTTTAATTCTTTTAATTGTTGGTCTTTTATTGAATTTTAATTAATTTTTTGGTGGTTTTCTTTCATTGGTTTTGTTGTACTTTCCTCGCTTATTTTTTGGCTTTTGTTTTTTCCTAGATCATATTATTTTGTCTGCGCTGAAGAAGGGAGGCGGTTGTTCTCTCGGAATATTCGCTTTTTGTGTATTCTTCAGTATTTTCATTTGGCCTTCCCATTTTTGATCGTTTTCTTCCTTTAATCCAGAACATGACTGCAAACAGCGCTATATAATGACCTTGATGCTTCGTGTCCCCCCATAAAATCATAGCCTAGCAGCTACACAATATTGTACTGGATTTTAATTAATGGATAATACCCCCTATATAGTTTTGTGGGTTCATTACCCTGAAAAGTCTCCTTATAGCTATGTTTATCATTGTTAATGTCCGTGTAGAACCATATTTAAGGGCATAAATATATAGTGAATAGAAATTGAAAGTGCAATACAAAATACTACGGCCTTTAAACAATTATAAGCTTATAATTGTGCAAACAATTATAAGCTAAATGCCAAAATTCTGTTCTATCCATCCCAAAAATCTCAGCTAAATCTAAAAAAAAACATTGTCTGCTAGAATCTTGATTATTCACCATTGATGATGGAAAATTAAATTATTTGATTTCTTCTTTGTGAGTTTTGTTTTTGTGTCCAGGTGTTTGGGAAGACCCCCTCCGCCCCTCCCGCCCGACATTTGTTTATTAACTTATCCTTGTTACTTCTCTTTTATGGGTTTTTTCTATTTTTTTTTTTTTTTGCAGTGTTAAATTTTGGAATCATTATTATGATGTGATGTTGATGTTTTTTCTGTGTTTTTGCACTGTCCCAGCCTTACGAGCTCACCTCTCTGTTGGGGCATAATATTGTTTTTTTTTTGCTTTTTAAGTAGAATAAAGAAAAAGTTGAAGTTGAAGTTAAAGACAATTATCGTTACTATCCTATTGGAGTTTTAACTGACAATTTTAGATATTTTTAACTAGGCCTTTTAGGAGCTTCAGACACCACCTTCCAGGTAAAGGAGACATGAAACTAGGCGATTGATTTATTTACTTATTCAATTAGGAAGGTTGGGTTATCTAGACATAAAACGTTGTTTATGAATAAGGAAGCTTCCAAGTCTTTTTTCGGCTGAGAAGTATTAATGTAAAAAACTCTAGTGCTCATTTTACAGCTAAAATGTGCGTTGCATTAAAAAAAAAAAAAAAAATCCTACGAGAATGGACTAAAAAATATATATTTGATCTATATCTTGGTTTTGTGAAAGCACGATAGAGTGAAACGGTTTTCAGATTTGTAATCAGCATTAAAACTAAATTAGAAACAGCAGACATATTGCCATATACATGGCTTATTTTAGTAGGATTTGCCCGCTCCATGTCAAATGTTAGAGGCCAATAAGCCTTAATCATAATTTCAGTAAGTCCCCCTGCCATCTCATTCAGGTGCTTTTTTGTTTCTTTATACTCTGACGACGGATTTAACAGTTTTTCGACTAATACTTTTTTTTTAGTGATATAATTCGTAATGGGAAAGATCACACACTTGCCTTTCTTTAACGAGTCCTTTATACTGTAAAGTAGCTTTTATTTTAACTATCGCTTCTCATTTTTGTTGTTGTAAGAGTTGGCCTTCGGTTCTTGTTGTACCACTCAAGACTCTCCTTAGCTAGAAACCTCAAAAGCTCAAGACTACTACCATTTGCATCTGCGCTCTTCCATGAAGTGAGGTGAACATTTTCGCTGCGTGATAGCATTTTGAGGATTCTTAGCTCTTAAATTATTCCACTTGTTTTATTATTTTAACTGACGCTGCTCTCTCATCTTGAGGCATATAAGCCAAATAAAACACCACACGTTTATAATCAGATAAGATTTTATAACTATTACTACTATATTTCTAGAGCAGTCTTTGATCAACTCCAAGCATCTAAATTTTGGAAAGATAAATGTGTACTCTGGAAGCAATGCTTACGAGTTTTGGCCTCAACAGCCTCTATCAGAAGGAAAGCTTCTTCGTCACTAAGGTTTAGCCAATGGCACTAAACCCTTAAATTAATCAGCTCTATGACAACAGCAATACCCTATTTCTTTTCTTTATCCCAAGAATCTCTTTCTGTCCCCTCTATAATTTGGGAGGGGGGCTGCTTTGCGGGAATATCCTCTGGGGTCGCGTTTTGTGATTGATTAGCTCTATTTTTTCAACAGTCTGGTTGAGGTGGGTTGCTGGATGGTGCCTTACCTGTGATCCAGGACTCTCCACTCCAGGTACCCAGTATAGGTAGGTTATCCCATTGAGTCAAGCAGGGTTTGCCAACTGTCTTCATTTTTCTCCATCCAGCCGTACTTGCCTTTTTTTTTGCAATGGGATTTTTCACGGTGTTCTTTATCAAGTTGAGCCTTTTTTTTTTGGTTCATCTACAACTCCAGCTCGTTTTTTTGGTTCTGATTAGGAATGAAAACTCCTATCTATCGTGTTTCTCTCCAACTTTGAAACTTTCAAGGCATCTGATATTTTTTGCTCAGGGTTAGGAAATCTTTATTCCCAGATCGTTTCAAAGGGTTCATGGTTTCTTTGCAGCAACTCCTTTGTCACACTCTTGGAGTCTTTGGCTGGGGTAGTCGAAGACTTGACTGGGGGTACACGAAAATATAATACATTATGAGATCAATCAGGTATGGTTCTAAAGCGTCAGTACTCTGAAGTAGAAAGAAGGATTATCTAGATGTTTTCCAGAGAAATTACCTACGCATTGTTTTGTGTACTCGTCTGACTGATCAAATCTCTAACAGTAAGCTGTACGAAAAAAAGGTTCAATCCTGCTTTCTATGGCAGTGATATCAGATTTTTAGTGATCGTTCTTATTGGCTAACTATCTAGGGTCAAATAAAAAACAGGTCGTCCCTGAATGGGGTGGGAGGATATCATTGAATAGATATAAGGCAAATTAGAACTTATAAGGAGGGGGGTAAAGAGGGTGGCTTTGAATAAATTAGGATTGACAAGCAGTGTCTGCAGATGCGTTAGCCTCAGGTGGCTTGGTTCTGTGCTGAGTTGTTATTAATTGTTATTAATTGTAATTAATTTTTATTAACCGACTCAATGATCCCTATCATTCTTTAATGCAAAAACATCACTTAAACAATAATATCATCAATATCTCTTATATTTGTGAATCTTTTGCTTGAATTTATCACGATGGTGTTGATATGGAAAACGGCAAAATGTCAATATAAGCTGCATTTCGAAGGCAGCGGACTGTCTTAGAGTCAAGAACCGTCGTTAATTCAATCATTATATGCAAATACTGAATTAACCTGCCATCAGCTTACTGAATTCCTGCTATACCGACAGAGAACAAATCAAGTGAAGAAGTACTGCGTTATATCTCAGAAAAACTAATTCAAACGCTGCTATGATTGAACATCCGTTGTGTTAACAGTGAAACCAGTGAACGGTATATTTTTCCTTGTCTACTGCGGAGATAGTATCTTGCAACTGGCGGAACCAAGCAAATTTAAAAATAAAGCACATGCATACCAAAAATGAGTCATGCCCTAGAATGGACTTGTGATGATGTACAGAGATGGCTAGTTGGACACGGACATATCACAAGCGCTCCTATTTTTCTAGAGCATAGAATTGACGGAAGAGCTCTTTTAATGGTGACAGAATCTGATTTGAAGGGCCCTTATTTGGCAATACAGGTTAGTTAAGCTAGTTAACTGTCTCTCATGGCTTGATTTAGCATAAAATAGGTTAGATTAGCATAAAAGTGGATAGGTTAGGCCTACTCTTTGCAGACAATAATAGTATAAAATTGTGATGAAACTTTTTTTAAAACTAGGCCTCATGGCTTATGCAGCATCTTGTGAAGAAGTGGGGGGGGGGGGAGGGCAGCTTAGGTAAAATTGTAGTTTACTGACTTTTGGATATCTCAGAAAGGGGTTAGGTTAGGAAAATGAAACTTTCAGGGATGGGTCTAAAGGTTAAAGTCTACCCCTTGAAGGTATTTTGAAGTACTTACCTCCACTCTTTCTCCCTCTAGAGGGCCCTGAAATTGATCTATATGAAAGTTCTATTACTTATTGAAATTTTGACATAACAACATTTTACCTTAATTTTCAGTTACCAGTTGCTTTTACTCTGCCTTAAGTTCTGGAAATGTAATTCCTGTTATTTGAGTAGAATTCTGAGCCTTATCATTTTTTTTTTCAAAATTTAGGAAATGTATTTGCATATCTTTATCACCTTATAGATTGGGATTGAGCAAATTTATGACGCTGAAAATAATTTTGTTGTACTTCAATCAAGCAGAAGATCTATTTTGCAAGGTTTTACTTTTATGGCACACATATTTTTAAAGGTTATCAAGGTCAGGATCCTTTAGAGGGAGAGGGAGTAGAGGTAGGTGCTTCAAATTACCTTCTTGGGATAAATTTTAGTATTTAGACCCATCTCTGGATGTCTCATTTCCTAACCTAACCCCTTTCTGAGATAGCCAAAATTATCTAAACTAGAATTTTACTGCAGCTGATTTTTTATTGAAGTAAGGAGCTGATTTTATGTCAGTATTAAGAGAAAAAAAAATCCATTATGTGGAACATTTTCAGCTTGACCTACTTTAAGCTTAATCCAAATATGCAAAAATGTACCAGAACAGATGGCTTATACAGCAGAGCAAATATTAATCCCAAGCCATTTGATGTCCACCCTTTGACAAATAGAACAAAACAGCATATAAGCTTATATAAAAAGGTGTTCTACTATTCAATCTCCTTATAGGCCTAAATATAAATATTATTGTCATCTATTTGGATAATTTAGTCAATCCCTATGGCAATAATCAAATGTGTCAACTAGCTAGAAAAGGAATAGTTTTCTGGGGCCAATGGTCATGTCAAATAGTAGACAGATCTGATTATTGCTATAGGGATTGTCCAAATTATCCAACTAGATGGCAAAAATATTTGTATTTATAAAGAGATTGCATAGCACCTTCTTATATAAGCTTAAGCATATATGCTATTTTTTTCATTTGTCAAAGGGTGAGGTTCCCAAGCCAATGCAGTCCTTGAACTAGGCCTAGCTTAACTACATACCAAGCAGCAACTCAGTCACTGCTTTTGTGTTTGGCATTAATATTTTAAATATTCACACTTTCCAGCATCAATCATAATGTATTTTTCAAATAGCTTAGAAACAGACTGGGTTGACTTAATTATGCTAAATTTAGAATCACTAATAAGTAATAAATCATCTGCATCTGCAATGTAAGATAGGCCCAGCCTGAACAAATACAGTCTGTTATGCTCAACAACAAAATATGCATTATTACATGGTATAAAGAAGCATTATGAAAGCAGATGCCACTAAATCAAATGCAATGATAGTAAACTTCTTGAAATCTGCTCCTGTTGATTTAGACTGGGTTGACTTAATTATGCTAAACTTCAAATTGCTAATAAATAATAAACTATCTAAATATTCAATGGCAGATAGGCCTAGCCTAGAAAAATGTAGGCTAGTGTGTAAAACTCAACAAAAAAAATTATAGGTTAGTACAGGGTATAAACAAGTATTATGAAAGCAGATGCCAATAAATCAAATGCAATGATAATAAACTTCTTGAAATCAGCTCCTTTTTTTAGACCCTAGCCTATTCTAAATGTTTGTGGAATGGGTTTAACTCTTTTTTTAAACAATTTCTATTCATTTTAAGCAGAACATACCATATATTTTTCAAATATTGTCAAACAAGTAAACCTATTACTATTTTGCTTCAACTTTTAAATAAATTTGACTGCTGAATGTGCAATTCATCAATGTTTACTTATTGTAGATGTTAGGTATATTTAATTGTTTAATATGACCCAAGCACCTGTAACATAATATAGCCTGATCAACAAGTAAGCAAATAGCACAAACAGACAAATTTAAACTATTAATTTATTTTATTATTTATAAAATAATATTTATAAATAATAATATTATTAATAAATATTATTTTTAAATAATAATATTTTATTTATAAATATTTATAAATAAAATAATATTAATATTATTTATATATTTATTTATTTTTATTAATTTAAACCTATTATTTAAAATAATAAGAAAATCAGCAACTAATTCACTAAGGCAAGCAAATCATAGCAAGGTACTACATCCCCCCTTTTCTGAAGAAATAATACTCTTAATCTTCAGAGATTCAACCTCTTGGATTTAATTACAGATTTGCAAGATCTTGTTTGATGAGTTCCACTTATATGTGGTGATTATAGGTGATGCTCTTGGCTGTTGTTATGCTCTTCCACTTGCATGCAAAGATGATTTTTCTTTTCTTTGTCTTATGTTGGATTGAAATTCATGTAATCAGCTTTGCTGGTTAATTTGGTGGAAGCTGGGCTGTGGAAAGTGTTAGTTCCAGTTATAGTTCTGTCTGGCTGAGAGTTTTCATCTGGCTCACTTTCATGTCTTCTTTGAGATGCTTCTCAGCTTTCTTCTTTTCTGTGAGATATTTTGACTCTGTTGTGCCAGATAGATGATCTATCATCAGTAAGAAACTGATGACAGATGTATGATTATTATTGAAGGGAAATTTCAACTATGTTTTCTCTTTTCCAAGGACTGTTTGGCCTTTACTGGAGATGTACTTTTGATCCTACTTGTATTTCATGCAGGGGTTTGGCATTTGCATTGTAATAATCTTTTTGGTGTGCTCTGCTTTGTTTTCTATATGCCAGAAACTTGTTCCCAGGCACTAGTTGTTTTTCTAGGCCCTTTCTGTGATGGGGAGTACTGATTGCAGCTGGTAACTTGTGAGCAGCTGGGCTGATGCTGCCATTCCATCCACATGTGTGTTATGTTATTCAAGTAGGCCAATATTCAAATCTTGTCCACTTAACATAGATTCATTGACAGTTTTTTTCTAAGTCTGCATGCTCTTTTTTCTACAAGTCCATCTGACATGGGGTGGTAGGGGCTAGATGTGTTGTGTTTGATATCCCTGTCTTTTGTGAATAGATCAAATTCCATGGAGTTGAATTGGGGCCCATTATCTGAGGTCAGGATGGCTGGAATACCATAGTGAGCAAATTGTCCTTTCAGCTTAGTGACCAATTTGGCAGTGGTTGTAGAGGCTAAACTATCCACATCAATGTATCTGCCACAATAGTCAATAGTTATGATATAGTGTTTGCCATTCTACTCTAGCAGGTAGCACCCCAGGTGTTGCAAAGGTAGGACTGGAAGTGGTGTTCAAATCATTGGGTCTTTTTGGTTGTTGGCTTTTGTATGAATGCAGACATTGCACTTTTGGATAAATATCTCAATGTCTTTTCCTATGTTGGGCCAGAAGATTATCATTTGAGTTATCTGCTTTGTTTTGTCTGCACCCAACTGTGAGGTGTGCCACACCTTTAAAATAATTTCTTGTAAAATGGTAGGGATGAAACCTTTGGAGCCTTTAAAGATTAAACCATTGTGTATTGAAAAGTCCTGAAAATATTCCAGTATTGTGTTTGAGCATGATTTTCTGAATAATCTTTAGCAGTACTTTCATTTTGTCATCTATGGTAGTCTTTTGCCTTTTTTCCTCCACTTTGCTGTCTGTAGCAGGTAGAGCTTTAATGAATGACTGTAAAAATATTTTAATTTCTTCATGCATGTGTTCATCTGCATCTGGCAAATGAAGTCTTGATAATGCAACTGCAACTGGGATTTCTTTACCAGCCCTATTTTTGAAAATAAGGTTGTTCTTCTGGATATACATAATAAGGCATTGAATTCTTGATGAAGTTGTATTGAGAAGTTTTGTGAGCACTGTTTTGAGGGGTGAATGATCTGTGATGACTTGCACTCTTCCTCCATAAATGTAAATGATGAAAATGACAGCACCAATAGACAATAGCAAACAATTCTTTTTCCAGTTGAGAATAATTCTGCTCTTACTTACTCAGTGAACTTGATGCACATGCAAAAACTTTCCTGTTTATTGATATTAGGGCTCAGAGTCCATGTTTTGAGTTTAGAGTCTGGCTGGAACTATCAAAGAAAGCCAAGTTTATGACTATAGTCCTTTTATATGCTTTAAGCAGGTGGTGGGAAAGTCCTTCCAATCAAATTCAGTTAATATGAACTGGTTTCTCAGTGGTTGACATTGAGTTGCAAGATTTGGGATATACCTGGATAGGAAGTTCAGCATATCCAAGAGATTTAGAAGCTTGTCCTTGGATTTTGGTATAGGCATCTCATTGATTATTTGCAATTTTTCAGGGTCAAGTTTAATACCTGCACTGCTAATAACATGACCAAAGTAGTAGACTGATTGGACAGAAAACTTGCATTTTGCTCTGTTAAACTTCAAATATGTCATTTTTGCTCTTTCTAGTATTGCTCCAAGTCATCTTTCATGTTCTCATCAGGTGGTTCTATACATAAAAAGGTTTTTCTACAATTTTTCAAGACCCTCTAGCCCTTGAAAAGTTTCTTCCATCACTTGCTGGAACTCATCCTGTGGAGATATCAAGCCAAATAAATATTGCTTGCAGTGATATATTCTATAAATTATGATGAATGTGGTAAAATCTGATGCACTTTCAGAAAGAGTGAGTGACAAGTAGCCAGAGATAGCATCTAACTTTGAGAAGTAGTTAGTTGAACTTTGTTCCATAATTGCATCTTCAAAAGTTGGATTGGGGTTATAAGAGTGGCTAATAGCTTTGTTAAGATCAGCTGGGTCAATGAAGAGTCTAACACCCATGTTTTTTTTTCTGCTAGCAATGTTACATTTACTGATTCAGTAGTTTTTATTTACTTTTTCTATTATTCCCTATATTTTCCAACCTGTCAAGTTCCTTTTTCAGTCTTCATTACCTTTCTTGCAGGATCCTTTCTTGTGCTGCATCCATAAAGTCCAAGACCACCCAATGTCTTAGATTTCAACCTATTGTCATTAACGAAAATTTTCATTTGTTTTACTATTGTGACTGGGTCTTGGGCTTTAATCAGATTGGAACCAGTAAATTTTTCTTTAATAAGTTTGGTATTTTCATTGTAATATTATAAATCTATATATAGCTGTTCTTTACCTGCAATGTGTTATCAGTGTTATTACTACAAGAAATTAAAAATTTGTTTCAGCTTTGGGTGACCATTTTTAAGTTAAAGGTGAAAAGTATTTTTACTTTATGTAATTTATGCAATGAATCATAATAGTTTCTAGTGTTAGGTGAGCTGAAAAGTCGAAATACCAGGGGTAAGTTAGACTGAAAAGCCCTAATACCTAGTGTAAATTGAAGGCTCTAAGGGTAGTGGCGCCCCCTTAAATATGCACATGCCAAGCCTGCCTTGTAAGTAAGGAGCAACATTAAAACTTAAAACAAACATAAATTATTCCGTATATGAAGGGGCTGTCCCCTTAGGCTAAAGTTTTTTATTGCTTTAAAAAGAAGATTAGTGAGAAAGAGTCAAACACTAGCGTAAAGAGCAGGGCGTTTAGGATGGGACAGCCCCTTTCATATAGGGAATAATTTCTGTTTGTTACTTGTTTTTTTTTTTTTAATTGGATTTCTGAACGTTTTTGAATTAATGCAGGTTTTGATTTTGGCTCACCATATATCAATAATTCAAATGAAATTTGTATATTAATTTGAATTTTTTTGGCTAAATGCTTTTCTCAAAGTTTGGATGGGACGATTTTGAGAAAAAAGGGGCAGGAGAGGAGGCATAGTTGCCCTCCAATTTTTTTGGTTATTTTTTTTTGGAACTTTTAATTTTATTTACCAACGTTTTTATTTGTAATAAATATATGTAACTTACAAATTAACTTACATAACGAACTTCTATATTCGCATATTTTTATTATGTATATGAGTTACTACTTGAATCCTAGAAATAACTATAGACTTGAAACAGTCCCAGGCAGAACTTAGTTCAGCTTTTGTCTCTCTAGTTAATTTTTGTGTACTTATAGTTAATTTTTGTGTACTTATTGAAAAAGTGAGTATATAACATTATCATATATAACATTCATAAAATTAATTAAACTTCTAATTTTCAGTTTCTTCTTGGTTTTGTTATGAACAACTTCAAGAACCGAATAGTATTTTTGAAAACCTTGCAAATCATGACTGATGCCCAATTATTAGCCTAACTCTAGCTTAACAAGAAAATTTGATTAAAACAATGAAAGAATGGCTAATTTCCAAATAAATTTCTTTTTTAGACTGGTTTAAGACAATATTCATGGTAATTTTCAGCCATCTTCACATGCCATGGGATATTTACAAATGACACTTTTTTACCATTAAGACATGGCTAGCTTTGAATGGTCCATTTGAATAAATAGTGAAAACTACTGCTCAATATATTTCAGTGAAAACAATTTTTTCCATATTGGCCTGTTCTACAATAAGAATAAATAAATAGATTAAGAATAAGAATAAAAATGTCTGAAAGTAAACATGAAAATGCACTCTTTCATCTACAGGACAAGTGTCATTTAATTACCCCAATAATCCATTTTGCTTATCAAACAAGCCATTAGAATTAACTTAAAAAAAACTAATATATGAAATACAGTATTAATAAATGATATAAATAAACCTATACAGTGACACCTCCCTTTCCGTAAGTACACAAAAATCAACTAAAGAGACAATAGCTGAACAAGTTTTGTCTGGGACTGAATTAAGTCTACAGTTATCTCTAGGATTCAAGTAGTGACTGCTCTCAAACAGTCCTTATTCAATATCTTCCCCTTGTGTCTAGACTAACTATCTGAAACTGCCTATTATATGGTGATTTGCAAAGACAAAAATTCAGCCGTTGCTTCCTCTGGGGCATTTATATCAAATGGCTTATGCATTTATTGGTTGTCTTTTTCAGTGCTTAGTGGTCTGAGTGCATTATTTCCTGGGAACATATTCTTAGTATACTGTACGGATATGTTTTTTTTTCCAGAAATCCGATGCATTTGATGCATAATATTGACACATTTAGAAGCAGAAGAAGTAGATAAATAAAAAAGAACAATATTATTCATATGACAGTAAATAACTGAGTAGTTTTTCATTTAGTTTTATCACAATAATCCACAATTGAAGTTCCTGCTGGAGAATGGTGTCTGTACCCTAATTTTTAATTTTTGCCAAGAAGTCATTTCCCAAGCGACTTATCGGTACATTAAATTTGCATTTCTCAGAAAAGTAAGGTTTTCAAAACTTGAACCAAATTCTAAGACAAACTTGAACAGAATTTCAAGTTGTAGAGCTGAAGTTTTTCACTAGCCTAGTAGAACAGTGACTTCCTGTTAACTTTGGTTATTGTTATTCTACATTGATAAACCTTATTACAATCTACATATAGTTCATATACTTACTTGACTTAAGTCTCCTGCCGGGCACTGCTCGGCGTAGAGATTGACGTCTGCCTCTTCCATCCACTTTGGTCCATGGCGAGTATTTGCTCTTCGCCCTGTCTGATGTTTGCCATCGTCAAGAACTCGGACAGGCTGTCGGAACAACGTTTCTTTGGTCGGCCACGAGGTCACTTCCAACCGACTTTGATAGGGTCGAAGTTGTAGATCGTCTTTGCGGGTAGATGTGGTGGCATTCGAAGCAGGTGCCCGATCTATCGTAAGGTTCGCTCGGCTGCTTGAGTCGAAAACCAAGACAACTTTGTGAGCTGCAGAAGCTTCTCGTTGCTGACGAAGTCGGACCATATAGTTTTTATAAGGGAATAAGAGCCTATTTTTCGTGTTCCTACCTTTATCAGTTAATTCTTTAAAAACAGGTGTTTTACCTGTCTTATGTTGAAAACACTTTTAACAATATACCTTATAGCTTCTTCTAAACAAATAATGGTTAGCTTTTCGGCTAAGACAAATATTGTATACAAAATAGAAAAAATATTTTTATTACTCACTCAATTCCCTTTCTGAATTTTGACAAATACTACTATTGGGATTGTGTCCCAACCCTTTCCCCCTGATGTGGACAGAAGTAGTTCTAAGCTATATACACAAGTTGGATTTTTTGTGCTTATTTCTCATACAACTAAAGCCAATTTGCAAATATAAAAAATTGCAAGATTGCAAACAAAGCCAATTTAAAAAAGAAAAAATCTGCAAATTTTGTGGAGCTGGAATGCAATTGGAGCTGGAATGCAATTGCTAACACTGTAACATTTGGAAATGACATTGAATACAGGATCAAAGAGTATATTTTGTCTCTTTGTGATTTCTGTCCTAGAAGCAGAATTAACTATAAACACAGGTCAAGGGTTAAATCCAAATACTATGGCCATAGGCTGGGGTCTAGGTGCTAAACACCTTTTTTGTGTCTTTCAAAGTTTTTTTGACACCCCCCTCCCCCAACAAAAGTCCTGGATACGGCCCTCGGGACTATATATAAACTATACTCCACCCTCCACTGGTCTCTCCCTTCTGACTAGTTCTGTATATATGTAAATTAAATAAAACTAACCATAAGTGTTCTTCAGGGATGATTATATCAAAACAAGGGTCCTTGAAGATCAGAAGAGGGCTCATTTGACCAAAAATGTGAAGTTTAAGTGGCAAAGTAGAATGGAGGGGAACTAGCCTCTTTTCTCCCCAAAGGCATCCCCAAGATTTGCCCTGGCGGTTTATCTGCCCTCATATGTTGAGATGCTCAACTCCAAATTTTTCAATTTAATTTTTTTTTAAATTAGAAAAAAGTTTTTTTTTAGAATAGAAATGTGCAGTTCTTGTTTAAAATATGATGCCCTACTCCCATAAATAAGCAAGTAACAATATAATTTATGAAGGCACTAACTCCATTTAGAGACCATTTTTGATTATGGAAGGCCCTAGGTACCAACTAATAGCTAAAGTACCCTAAATCCAAAAGTGTTTCACACTTAGGGCCTTTAAAAGTAAAATAAAAGAAAAACTGTAAGGATTTGGGGCCTTTTAAGTTTGAAATTCTGAATATACCAAAAACTCAAATGTAATAACACAAAACAACAATATCAATATTGAAGGAGAACAAAAAGAACCAGATGAAGGTATGAAGAAGAAGAGGTAAAAAGAACTAAATATTGAACAGTATAAAATCTCAACGGGAAAACCTTATCTGAGCTAAGAAGGTAAGAGAAAACCACCCTCAGCGTGTACCTTGCGATGATTTTTCAGAAGATCAGCACAAGAAGATGAATGCTGAACTTGGGGGAAAAAATTTTGCTAGAAGGGATTCATTATGTTATGTGCTGTGAAGCTACCAGTTAATAGATGATGAGGAGCTTCAGAAACAAGAAACAACTCGTTTACTGACAGAGAACAAAACAGAATTAGAGTATGCAGGCTAAATGGTTTTTTCTCACAACTTTACGTTTTTTTTAAGGAGAAAACTGACTCATTTACGACACCTTAGCAGATGTTGACAAAGATGCAATGACATCTAATGCATGTGACAAAATAAGGAAGACATTGAAAAGCTAGTAAAATAGATAGAACTATAATCGTTGATCATATAGCAAGATACAACCCTAGTGACTCTATTACACATGAGAACGAGCCTCAAATAGGAGGTATCTTCCTAATGACACAACAATTCAAAGGAAGTACAATGATTTTTTAATTCCCATCCAAGTTTTGATTTCTCTTATGATATGTATGGAAAAGTTGTAAATGATATAAATAAAGCATTTTCCAAACTAGGTGATGAGGAATTTAAGGAAGGTTTAAGGAGAAGAATTTATTCAAATTTAAGGAGTATGATCAGAACCATCATGAAGGTAATCTTCGCCATACTCATTACTTTTATTGAAAATGTCACATGGAAAAGAACAAAAAATCAAAAGATTTGTATAAAAACCATGCAAAAACAAACTTTATTCCTATCCAAGTTTTGATTGTTCTTATTATATGCAAAGAAAGGATATAAGTGATATAAATAAATCGTTTTTCAAATTAGACCATGAGGAATCTAAGGAGTATTGAAGGAGAAGAATTAATTCAAATCTAAGGAGCATGATCAAAACCACTATGAAGATAATCTACGCCACTCTACATTACATTTCTTGGAAATGTCACATGGGACAGATAGGAAAATAAAACCATGCAAAAATAAACTCCTCATTCCAATCCAAGTTTTGATTGTTTTTATGATATGTATAAAAAAGTTGTAAATGATATAAATAATTAATTTTCCAAACTAGGCTATGATTGAAATTAAGGGGTCTTTCAGGAGAAGAATTAAATCAAATTTAAGGAGCATGATCAAAACCAATCTGAAGATAATCTAGGCCACACTACATTACATTTATTAGAAATGTCACATGGAAAAGACCAAAAAATCAGAAGATTTGTTATATAACCATGCAGAAACAAACTCTTCTGACAAATTATGATTTTGGGCTGTTCTTAGATAAGATAAGATAATATTTATTTTCGAAAGACTATCACAAGCTCTATAGAGCCGAATTCGCTTTATATGTCAGTAAAAGTTAAGAAAAAAAAAATCAAATCAGTACATCAGGTCAAACACTTAAAATTAAAAAGGCAAAATCATCAAAGATAAAGGGCAAATCAGTAAACTTGACAATTAAATTATAAAAACATTCCAGTAAATCAAAAATAAAAACGGCAATAGAGGAAAAGGGGAATTTGACAAGTACATAATCACGAATTATTATTATTCAGGTGTTCCAGAATAAAAGGGATAAAACTTTTACGAAACCTCTCTGTAACAGCATGGATCAGAGAGTAAGTTGGGATTGGTAAGGAGGCTAACCGGGGAAAGTCGGAGTCTAATGGGATTGTGAAAATCAGGGAGTAAGTCCTCAGTACGGGGATTGGAAAAGACTGATTTAGCGAAAAGTAGGCAAATTTTTTCCCTCCTTTCTTTTAACGTGGTAATGCGTGCAGCTTTAAGGAGGAAGGAGTATGGAATTTTGTCCTCTTTGTAAATGAGCCTGAGCGAACACTTTTGGACCTGACTTGATTTTGTCACTAAGTTCACTTGAAAGTTGCGAATGCCAGATCGGACATGCATATTCCAATAACGGCCTGATAAAGAATAATTAAACACGGGGGGAATATATCTTTGGACAATTAAATTTGTTTAGCAGCGTAAACATGGAAAAAAGCAGATTAAAAAGGCTGTAATCAAGTCAATTGGGATGTCTAATGGGCAAGAACATGATTTTTTGAGCTTTCGGATTTTATTTGTAACATCAAAGGGAGAAATTTGCGGGAAAGAGGTGGAGGGAGGAATAGTTTGACCTGAGCCAGTGAAAGGGGGGGGGACTTTGTACTATGGACGCAAGATGCAGGTTCAAATCGTTGGCTATCTCAGGGAGATGAAAATTAACTTCAACAGGGTTTTCCGCAAATCTTTTTAATTTTCCTGTACCATTGTTTGGGCTTATTAGAATACAGATCCTTAACTTTACTATTGTAATACTCAGAAGCTGCTTTTGTCAATTTTCTCTTCAGGAACTTTCTTAGATTATTAGCCTGTGTGATATGTTCTTGCTTGAACAAGTTGATTTTTTTCCTTATTAGTTTTTAAAAGTCGCAGTAATGTAAGGTTTATCGGTAGAGCATATTTTAATTTTTTCACCGGAAAACGGGCTTCATAATCACTCCTCAATGAATTTTGGAGGGACAAAGCCTTGAAGTCGACATCACTTGTTTGGTACACAGGGGACCAATTTTCACTAGTGATCCAAGAGCCAAAATTGTAGAGTCCTGAGTCAATTAGAGGTCTAAAGACGGTTTCAGTAATAGTAAAGGAATGTTTAACTGTAGTTAGTGGAGATAGGAATAGGCTAAAGTGGTAACTACCTCTGAGAGGGGGAAGAATGGTGACGAGTCTGTAGAAATTTGACATATTTGTGCATATTAAATCAAGAATAGAATTGCCCTCGGTAGTAGAAACTTTTAGAATTTGTTTTAGATTAAAAGTATTACATGTAGATTCAAGTTTTAATTCATTTGCATCACGTAAGAGGAAAATTCCAGCGTTTGGGTATTTAGATAGTACATAGTCAGCATTGCCATGCAATTTTTCAATAAAATTATTTTTTTCAGCCGCTCTCTGCCCAGGAGAGTAGTAAAAACAACACAGGACAATCAAATTGAAAGGATGTGGTAAGACCTTAGGTCGAACACAAACCCACAATATTTCATCGAAGGGAGTTAGACAAGGAACTAATATTTCTGAAGGATAAAATTCATTACGGACAAAAAAAAAAAAGAATTCCACCCCTTTCTTACCCAGAGGGTGAGTTTAGGGTCTGAGTTTAATAAACTGGGGGATTTTTAACATGTGTGAATTTTGAGCGCATACTTCAGTAATAGCGATTATGTCTGATTTATGTATTTTAGAAAAGGAGTCTGATTCATTAAGTTTTTCAAAGTTAAGACTTTCAGCGTTGCTTAACAAAAGTGTGGGAAATTTTCGTAAGGTTTCGTAAGGTGCTGGGAAAGGGGGGCTGGTTGGGAATAGTGATTCATGTCCGTCAAGAAATTGCTGGTTTGCGGCAGAGTAGGGAGGGTATAGGGCAGCATACTGGGAGGGGGAAAGAAATAGGACTTCTGTATGCGGGAAGGGGGAGGAGGTAACAAAGGATAAGGGAGGAGAGTTTGGGATCGGAAAGGGTTTGTCAATTTTTGAGCTGTGCCTGATGAACTTTGATGAGAGGTCTTTGCTTGGGTCTGGTGCACTAAAAAAGGACGGCGGAAGGGAGATGAGTGGCTCTTACAATTTGTATCTTTAGACAGGGACACTGGAACAGGGCCCCAGGGAGGAAAATTAACATCAGCTACTGGTGATGCATGGGAAAAACTACAATATTTGTTATTACAAGCTAAAACTGGACAAAGCTTCACATGGTCAAAACTGCACTTGACGGAACCACAACTACCTGAAATAAAATTACGACATATATGTAAAAATTTGCACTGCTTACTAAATTTACAACGATTATGATTAAAATGTTTGCATGTCACATTTTTTTGTCGGAACTTTTTTGTTGCAACTTGGTTGACGCACTTGGTTGAAAATCACGGAGCTCATTTTTTTAGTGTAATTTGCCTTAACTCTATTTTTGAAAACAGTTTTTTGCTGGAGCTTGGTTGAAGAAAAAATGTGTTCAAATACACGATTGTCTCCTAATTGGCAAGAATGTGCCAAGATTATATTAGCACATTTTCGTTTATTACCAGAAGAGACAGTCTTATTATGCAGACTATTCACCTTGTTAATGTCCACACGTTTTTGGGCATCTGTAATGTGGTAATCAAGGTTACCGTTATAATTAGGTTGTATCAAGGGTGGATTGAGGTCAATGAAAATTTCCGGATTTATGTCACTTGTTGTGACAGGTATCACTGGATTTAAAACTCTAAGTCCTTCATCAATATTCATTGGGTTTATGGAAATTGCTCTTTTTTTATGGTCAGAGATGATGATGAGATGAATTTCGGACCCCCTCTTGACTACATGGTCACTGAGGTCCTCTCTCTATATTCTTCGAGTATTTGCTTGCTACGCTGGAAATTAAATGATTCCCAGCGTCTTTAATTACATCCTCTTGTCACATCCAATTTTTTCTAAGAATTGCACTACTAAGCGTATGACTGTGGTATTTAGTTCATCACTTAAGAAACCACCAAGTAGTAAATTCACGGAAATATTTTCCTTTTGTTCCTTGAAGAATGATTCCATGTGTCTTCTCTGATGCACATAATGATCACAATCAATTAAAATACGTTCAACTGTCTCTTCACTGTCACAATGATCACAGATATTATCATCTCCATAAAATCTTGCAAGGTATGAATGAGTACCTGCATGTCTGGACCTTAGACGAAAAGCTATGGTTCCTTCTCTTCTGGTCAGATTCCTGTAGAGTTTCAGTTCTGTCTTCCTTCTTGTTTTCCGTGTTGTAAACCAATTTCCTGAGAGGTTACGATTTTCTTCAAAATAGTATTGCTGCTGCTTTTTTATAACTTCTTCAATCATCATAATCTGTGACTTCACAACATGTGAAGGGGTCCTCCATTGTGGTGCCATCTTTTGCAGCTCGGTCAGCTATTTCATTTCCATGTATATCAACATGAGCTGGAACCCACAATAAATCAATTTCTTGACCTGTGGGTATTGTGACTAATTCCCTGTAGCAACTGGCCACTTCCCTTGATCGTGTCCCACCTCTACTTATGTTGGTGAGTGCTTGCAATGCACTCTTTGAATCAGAGCAAATCAATACTTTAGGATATTCTTTCAGATTCTCTTTTGCATATATTACTGCTTTCTTTATTACTATAACTTCAGCTTGAAAGATCGATGTTTGTTTGGGTAACTTATACTGTGCTGTAATTTTCTTTTTTGGTACAACAAATGCAGCTCCAACTGGACTATAGTCATCTACTTTGGATCCATCTGTATAAATATCAAGGAAATCCCTTAATGCTTCTTCAGTCAGCAACTTTAAGCTAGTGGCGAAGTCTAAGTTTCCTTTTTTTCTCCATGACCATTGAGCATTTTATTTTGCAACACTCCCATGGTGAAGGTAAGTCCATGTCTGGAACACGCAACATTTCTGTGATCTTTAGTTCTAGGTCAAATTGAGCACATATTTGAATGGACCTTTCAAGGAAGTTTATTTGGTTCTGCTTCTGTGTTTGTTTGCAGTTGCATGCAGACCTCGTTTTACAATCCTTGATTTCAGTGGATTTGTTTCATCTGACCCCCATAGTTTTGCTAAATATTTTTGTGTAACAGTGTTCCTTCTAGTTTCCAGGTCTTCCAGGCCACTTTCTGCCAACATGAATGAAACTGGGGTCGTTTTCCTAGCTCCAAATGCAATCCTCAATGCTGTATTTTGTATAACGTTTAGATTTTTAAGGGATGATTGATTTGCAGGTTGATATACAACTGCTGCATATTCTAACTTTGACCTGATATATGGTGTGTAAAACTTAATTAGAAAGTCAGCTTTGCTCCCCCGTGTGATGGCTGTTAATGTCTTCATTATGTTGATTCTCCTAATGCAGGCTGCTTTAGTGCTTTTAATGTGTAAATTTTAATTCAAACGTTTTTCAATTATGCATCCCAGAAACTTTACTTGGTCCACAAATTCGATGGGCATTCTATTTAGGATTAAAGATGGCACTTCTATAGACTTCTTTCTTGTGATAAGCATAGCTTTTGTTTTGTGAGCCGAAAAGCTTAAATCAATGTCACTTGCCCAAATTTCAAGCTGTTCAAGAATGGATTTTATTACTGGCACAACATCTTCAATTGTTCTTCCAACTGCCCACAGGTTATTGTCATATGCAAAAATTCCTGCACTAGAATCACCATCATCTGAAGGTATGTTGTGTTCACCCAGATTATAATAATCTGGACCCAAAGCTGATCCCTGAGGGACTCCCCTTTTTCTTTTGGTGAAATGGCTGGAGATGGTGTTTCCCACCCTAACATGCACTTCACGATCTTCTAGATAATTTTTAGTAAACATTAGCATTCTTCCACGGATCCCCGCCTCAATTAGTCCCAGTAATATCTAATATCCCAGTAATATCTTTGAAAACAAACCAGGTTATCAATAGTACTCTTATTTCTCCTAAACCCACACTTCACATCTTTAAGTATTTTTCTTTTTTCCACTTCCCAGTTTAGCCTTTTCTTTACAAGTCTTTCATAAACTTTGCGTAACACGGGTAATAAAATAATAAATCTGTGGTTGTCGATCTTTGAAGTGTCTTTACCTGGTTTAGGAATCATCACTGCTAGCCCCGCCTTCCACACTTTCGGGAAACATCTACTCTTCCAGGCAATATTTATTATTTCTAACATTCTCACTCTAACGTCATTCTCATATTTAACATTCTCATATTTCTAATATTATTCTCACTTCTACCCATTCTTGTGGGAGGTTTTTAACTAGTTGGGGATACACCATATCTGCACCAGGGGCTGTATTTGGCAAATTCCTGATGATGTCCTCTATTTCCACTAAGGAGAAAGGCTGATTGTATGGCTCTTATTGGTCTTTATTTGTCAGTCGTTTCACTTTTGCTACCATTCTTGATACTGCGATCCTCTTTTCCAATTATTTTTTCCATATATTTGACGCCTGTATTAGCTTTGTCCAGATCACTTGCCAGAGTTACATTTTCATGAATTAGAAGTGGGTTACTTGTTTTGTTTGGCTGTTTGTTTTGCATCCTGCGTATAAACCCGTAAACTTTAGCTGCTGGTTTTCTGAAATTTAGATTTTCAAGAAACTCTCTAATACTGCTCTTTTTTGCTATGGACATTGTTCTCTTAAACCTTGCATAGGATCGTTTGACATTAATCAGATTTTCTAAAGTTGTTGCTATGGCATAAATTCTTTCATTTTTCACATAGTCCTTCTTTGCTTCTTCACATTCTTTATTCCACCAAATGTTATTTTTGTGAGTTTTTGAGTTACCTTTTAGTGGAATAGCTTTCTTAGCTGCTGCTAATATATATCCTTGAAATACATGGATTTTTTTCGTCAAACAATGTTTCTGCTTCCACTAATACCTGAATTGATATGTTTTCAAGCTGTTCTCTATGCTTAGGCCAATTTACTTTTTTCAATCTGAAGTGAGGAGTGATTGTGCTTTCCAATTGGGCTGGACTACTGCTCTTATTATGATCCTCAGTGTAGATATTTATGGGGGAATGATCACTAAATAGCAATGTATGATCTGGAATTGCAACAGTAGTCCTTGTGGCTAAATTAGGGCTAGCAAATTTTAGGTCAATTATAGTGTGACCACCAGTGAAATGATTTTTACGGGTTGGCAATCCATTAGGAGTGGCCAGGCAAATTAGAAATTGCAGCAGAAAATCTTCCATACTCCTTCCAGATGAGTTCACAATATCACATTTGCACCAAACCTTGCTGTGTGCATTAAAATCACATGTTATGATCAGTCCTTCATTAGTAGGAATATTCTTTGATAACTCATCAATAATGCCACCAATTTCACTGTTGTTGCCATTTGCATTGTATGCATTTATAATGTTAATGGTAGATCCATCTTGTTGAAGTACCCTGTAGCCATTGATTTCAACTTTATAATCTGGATGATCCTGCAATTCCATCTCCCATTCAGTAAAATGTAAATGCTTTTTCACGCAGGTCAGTACTCCACCATTTGTACTTTCTGATCTGTCTTTTCTTATCATATTGTATCGTCGTTTAATGAGGATGTTTTTATTGAGGAAATGGAGTATTTAATGGAGAAATTTAGTAATGATCATAAATATAAAGTAGTAATGGGGGATTTCAATATTGACCTCCATAAAAGTACAAGCCGCCTAGATTTTCTTAACTCTATGGTTTCATCATTCCAGTACCCCCTGGTAACTATTCCTACACGAGTAACTGATAAGTCTGCGACTCCTATCGATAACATATTTGTGAATGGAAAGCTGCTTGAAAGTTCGTATGCTGATGTTCTACTCACGGATATATCCGACCATCTTTTTCTTCTTAGTAAAATAAAAAAATCTTACAGGATTATAAATAAGAGTGGTCAAATAAATAAAACATATTTTCGTGATTTCAGAAATGATAATTTTAAAAAATTTGAGAGAGAAATGGATGATGCAGATTTTACTCCAGTTTTTGAAGAAGATAACCCGTCGGTTGCGTATGATATTTTTGTTGCAATATTTACAAAGATATTGAATGATACGTGTCCTCTAAGAAGACTTAAAAAAGGTACGAAAAGACTTAAAAACGGTACGAAATTCCCAAAGAAACCATGGATTACACAGGGCATTCTAAATTCTATAAGTCGGAAAAATGAATTGTATAAAATATACCTAGGTGAACCATCTGTCATTAATTTTCCGCAGTTTAAAAATTACCGGAATACTTTAAACGGATTAAAACGGAAAGCTGAAAAAATGTATTTACAAAATGAATTTATAAAGCATAAATGTGATATGAAAAAAACACGGAAAACAGTAAATTCACTCTTGGGTCATAAGGGTAAAATAGAAGTTATTAATAAATTACAAACAGAGAGGGGGAATTTGACTACCCCAAATGATGTTGCGAATTATTTATGTGATTATTTTTCTAGTGAGGGAGCGAAACTTTGTGACGATGCTCGGAAAAGAATTAAGCGGCCTCTCAAAATAGTTCAGTCGGAAATTCCAGTAGAAAATCAGCTGGTTTTTAATGCTTGTAGCATAAGTGAAGTGAGTACAATCATCAGTAGAATCCAATCAAACTCGAAGTGGCGCAGACGGGATTTCTCTTAAGATTGCTAAATCAGTTAAATCAGTTATAACACCAGTTGTATGTAATTTGATTAATAAGTCTATGGAAAAAGGAATTTTCCCGGAAGTTTTGAAGGTGGCTAAAATAATACCATTTGACAAAGGAGGTAAGAGAGACGACCCTTCAAACAAAAGACCCATTTCTATCCTCCCTTTTTTTTCAAAAATATATAAAAAGGTGATAGGATCCAGGCTAACTGATTACGTTGAAAATAATACAATTCTTATAAATACTCAATTTGGTTTTAGAAAAAAAATGTCCACAGAAATGGCAACCATTAAACTTGTTGACTGGGTAAATACGTCGTTTGAAGCGGGTCTGATTCCAGCTGCTTTATTCCTGGATTTGAAAAAGGCTTTTGACACGATTGCCCTTAAACAGTTTTTACTTGAGCTGGAAAAAATCGGTGTTACCGGAAAGAGTTTGTCTTGGTTTGAATCTTATTTAAGTGACCGAAAGCAGGTTGTGGTGAATGGGTGTTTTACTTCTGAAGCTAGTACGATAACTTGCGGAGTACCCCAGGGCTCTATACTAGGTCCTCTTTTATTTTTAATATTTATATATCGGATTAAGTATTATTTGTCAGAGGCTGGTATAATCCTTTTTGCAGACGATACTCTTTTACTTATAGCTGCTCCATCAGTTGGTCTACTTTTTGATAAAATGATAAAGGCAATGACCGAGTTTATTGAGTGGGCAGATTTCAATCTTTTGACATTAAATTATAATAAAACTAATTACATTCTATTTTCTCGGATATCTAGTATTGAAATTAATTTAGAATTAATAATAAACAGAAATCAAATAAAAAGAGTAAAGGTAACAAAGTATTTAGGTTTTATGAATGATGAAAATCTATCATGGAAAACACATTCAAATATTATAGCTTCAAAGTTGTCCTGATCTCTGGGTGTGCTTCGCCGAGTTAAAAACCTAGTATCCTATAAAATTCTTCGGTTACTTTATTTTGCTATTTTTTACCCGTATATTTGCTATGGTTGCTCTTTATGGGCTAGTAATTTTGTATCATGTTATAAAAAAATCCAAAAATACAAAATAAAGCCGTTAAACTTTTATCACCTAAAACTTTATTTACTCATAATATTAATGAACTTTATACTAAGAATCAACTTTTTGATATTTCAAAATCAAGAGATTACCAAGTTAGTATTTTCACATATAAATTTATTAATAATATACTTCCCTCTTCTTTCGAAAATTTTTTCTCCATTAATTGTGATCTTCATAGCCACGATACACGAGGGGCATCAAATCTGGTACACCCATTTAGAAATACGGCTAGAGCTTCTTTCGTGATTAGAAATTTTGCCCCCTCTGTATGGGATATTATTCCAATTGAAATAAGAAATTCGAGTCATTTGGCTCCCTTCAAGGCTGTTGTTAAGAGATTCTTCCTTGCAAAAGAATAGTATGGTAATGATGCAAAAGTATAGTAATAATGCGTGAGTGTCGTGACTGAACTAGAATCGCTTGGTGCCAGTCTTTTCAAATTTGTCCTGTTAGCTGCATCTGCATAGCTCTTATAAGTTACTTGGGCCATCCTGTAACCCATTTGATAACATTCTGCCACTTGTGGTATTTCACGATTTTGTTTCCTCACTGTGCAAGCAAACGAAGTAGAGGCATGAATTCCCTCTACAATTAGCCCAAGAATAAGCCCTTGGTCTATCTGGGGAAAATTCACTCTTCAAAGGACATTTATCTAATGAATGTCTATTTGAACAACGTAGACACACTGGCTTCTTGGCTCTGCAATCCTTTTGCAGCTGGCCATACTTCTGGCATTTGTGACACTGCATGATTCTACGATGGTAAAACTTCTCTTTTCCTCCCACAAAACCAAATGTTTGGAGGTAATTTATCACTTTCAAATATCACCATTACTGCAAAACTGTCTTCTAGTTTTCTTGTTTCCCTGTTGAACCTTTTTTGTCTTACTATGTCCCGTATTACCATTACACTTTGTAGGCACTCTCCATTATATCTCCTGTTGTTAGGTTGAGAGGAACTCCTTTTACAATTCCTCTCACAAGGGGCACTTTCAATTTTGCTGTTACCTTGATGTCACCAATTTTTTCAATGTTCAGAATTATGTTTGTTGCATCCTCATTTTGAAGGTACACAGTCATTACTTACCTGCCTCTCATAACATCAAACTCAAACTTGTGGCTTGCGAGCAATACTTTAAAAGACTTTACCAGATCAAAGTCCGGTGGTAAAACTTCCCCTTTATTGATCACTTCTATTTCAACCTTGGTGGAAAATTGTACTGCTGTGGGAATATTAAAATTTAAAAGTTTAATGTTTAAAAATTTAAAAGCAAAATGTTTGTTTTTTGTTTTTTTTTCTATTTATTTTTCGAGATCTTAGCAAAATATGGTTTTTGTTTCTTTTCATTTGCCCTATAGTCATCCTCTTGCAGTTTTTTTCCCTATAGTTTAAATCCCAAAAAAGGCTTTTCCATGAAATACTCAAAACCCAAATTTTTTTCTAGTGTGCCATAGACGAAAATGTTAGGAGGGATGTACCCTTCAAAATCTAGATTTTTTTTTATTGAAAATATCCAAAAAGATCTCTTTTCAGTGAATATACCAAAAACCGTGTTTCTCGAAATCTTGGAAGACAACAGAGGGTCCTGGAATTCTAGCCCCAACCCACCATAATCAAATTAGCCCCATTGCTGTGCTCTGTTATTATGTTGGAAAATTTTGCTGTAATTATGTATCTGATGTACTACAGTAAAACACTGAAAATAATATGTTTTTACTATTCTAACATTATATCAAATTCTTGCTTTTTCTGCGTTTCCCTTCTCTTCCTCTTTTACTTTTAATGTGTTTTGTATGTTAAATCTTGACCATCACTTTCTTGTGCAATAAGTAGGACATCAATGTTATGGGTTCAGGGTAGTTATAGTTTTCTGTTGGCCCTGTAATAATATTTTGTTCTATTTAATTTTGATGGGTTAGTTTTTTATTGCTATTTATTTACTATACAACGCTAGTGAAAAGTCTGGAAAGAATTGTTTAACCCTCAGTTGCTACTGGAAATGGCATCTCTTGACTTTTTCAGTTTCTTTTCTCTCATTTTTCTATGTTTCTTAGTAATTTTTGTAATTATGTTTCTTGTAATTTTTGAATGCTGCTTTAATGGACTGATTCTATTATTAAGTTTAGGGCTTGCGTTTTTAGCCCACTGTTTTGGTGTTTGCCTTGCAAGATATTCCACATTTAATTTTTTTCCTGTTTTGATTTTTTTTTTAATTCATGTTATCCACATATGTGCATCAGGAAATAGTAAAAAAAATGTAAAAACATTTCCAAGATTCTAATTGATTGTTATGTTGACCAAAAAAGGCAATTAATGGTAGCGGTCTGCTAGAGAATTGTTTAAAAAATATGAGACATTTTGAAGACAGCTTTTTCGGATTTTAAGAAAGAAGGGACAAGGATTTCTTATGTCAAAATTAAAATAGACATCTTATCAAAATTTAATGTGTTCTGTAGTGTTTAGGGCATGCCTTGTAGCCCAAGAGTTCTCTAGATGCAAGGAACTTCCTACTATTACCTTATTGCTTTCGAATTCCTACCCAATCTACCTCCTTTCTATGGTGTCCGAAATCCTTGAAATGGTTGGTTATAGAAGACTATCATCTTTTGTATTTAATACCAAGTCTGTTTTTGGTTGCCCCCTTCTCTAGTGTCATCAGTATGGTTTTTAGCCTCCTCTCTTAACCTTGCAAGCTCTGATAGATGCAACTTACTTTTTGCGTACTAATTTAGACAAGGTCCTGTGTGTCCAAGGCAAACTTGCATTTTTCTTAAGCTTTCGGCCCGGTTGATTACATGATTCTTCTTGAAAAGCTTTCGTCCTTTGTTTTGCATAGAGCATTTCGCGATTGGTTCAAGTCTTAGAATGTACCATGATATATTACTTGGAAGTATTTCATCCATACCGCCTGCTAATGTGTGTACCACAAGGAATGGTAGTTTATTAGGTCATCTACCACTCCATGTGGTACACCTTTAAGAGGGGGTCAACTTGCCCTTCTATTGTTTTTAATTTCTATTTTTGACCTGGGTTACCCTACATGTTCATCTAGTCATTTTTGCTGTTTACTGTAATTTTCTTCGTCACTAGAAATGCATTTGTGCTCAACCATCTTGAAAGGCTTACAATTACTCACCAGAGTTAATGTGCTCAACAGAAATGCATTTGTGCTCAACAGATTGGAAAGGCGTGGTGCAAAGTAGCCAAAAAAGTGCAGTGGTGTACTTAAAAGACCATATGACGTGTTCCAGCCTGTTCTTAGTGCCCCTCTATTATATTAAAGTGAGACTATACCTCAGTCCGCAGGTGTTAATGTCCTGGATTTAAATCGTGATTTCTTCGTGTTATCCAAAATCTCTATTCACCACAGTCGCTCCTGTGTCCTTAGGCAGTCGGATAGGTTGAATAGAACTAATTTAAATGTTTCGTCGGATATAATGCTTTACCTAAATTATGCTTTTGTGTTCCATATGGCGTCTTGTTTTTTTGCTGCGGGGAAGCACCAACAAATCTCTTATGCTCCTTTAGTCATATTAGAATGAAGGAGTTAAAACAACATTTTGTCTTCCTGCTTCACCCTTTGGCTGACATCTACTCAGACACAAAACCATCTGTCGAATGTATAAGTGAAAACCAAACATAAGTTTCGCTTACTCAGCATAACAGTGGATTTTACCACTATGCATCCATTTTTTTACCATGTCTTCAACACGTAAGTACTCCTCATTGCTATGTCACCTTTTAGAATAGGTTATCCTATCTAGTTCTTTATTAATGGTTACAACCCCCCGCCCCTACTTTTTTTGATTAATTTTACTTTATAATTATTTCTCGATTGATGTCTCTCTCTCCTGCTCTTCTAAAAATGTATTCAGAAATCCTGCACTTCTCAATGGTTTTTATAGCCTACTATTATGGAGCCTTTTATTTAATTTTTTTTCTCTAGTTATTGTTATAAATTTTGCAGTAATTTCCTTTTATCAGCGTTTTTACTTTACTCTGGTAAATATTCTGTTGTGTGTGTGTGTGTGTGTGGGTTTTCGATTGTGGGTTTTAGTGTATTTTTTACTGTATCTGTGGTGTCTTATACTTGTATTATGTGGCCTACAACAAGTCAAAATTCATGTGTCAAATAATCTTGTCATGCTTGTAAAAGTAGCTTTCTTTTAAGCATGCATAAATGATTGATTGAAGAGAGTAACGTCAGAGTAACAAAAACATATTGAGTTTTTTCTGCAAGGCCTGGTATTGCATAATTAGGGTACAAGTTGCATAATTTAGGGTACAAATTTTTTTCAAAATGTCTTTAGAGAAACTGTCTAGCGTGAAAATTCAGTTATTATATTTATTATATAATAGTTAATTATATATAGTAACTATATCATAGTGAATGTATATAGGAACAATAGTAACTATATAGTAGATACCAGTCTGTTAACTTGTAACTTTTATTTAGATGTAGCTTCACACTATTTATAATCATTAAAATAAATATTATATCATTTTAAAATGGACTCTAAAAACAATCAAGAAATATTTATGATCAAACGAAAAATTCACCATCAGGATTACATTATTGAAAATCCCGAGCCAAATATTTATAGTCCCCCATAACAAACGCCGGGGAAACGTTCGCTTTGGCATGGCAGTACTCAATCTTCCATTTATTTATATTTTCTTTAGCACTAGTGGCCTACTGGATGGTCTTGGTAAAGTGATGTTCACGACTTTCTTGGTATATTTCACTCTAAGCTATCCTTATAAATCCAGAGTAATGTTACCAGATGCCACATAGAAGGCTATTAATAATATATTAAAGAGATAGTATGCAGACTGTTTGTAGGCATATAAACTCTGTTGGTCTATTAAGCACATTGTCAGATTCTGCACTATCATATGGGATTGAGTCTAATTAACTCCTTAATCTATGAAAAAAGATGGGGATTGGAAGTGGAGAAAATTGGCTTCAATGGTTGTTAGAAGGATGATTGACTAAAGTATGAAAGGATTATTTCGGTCCCCTGAGCCACCTGTATTCTGGGTCTCATTTACCATGGCCATACTAAGGATTATTTAAATAAAAGTACATACCAACGGCTGATCAAATATGCACCGAAAATATACAAAATGTGCATATTTTGAAGTTTTCATATACAAAATGTGCATATTTTAAAGTTTTCATATACAAAATGTGCATATTTTGAAGTTTTTTATATTCAAAATGTGCATATTTTGAAGTTTTCGTATACAAAATACATATTTTGAAGTTTTTTTAACGTTAAATATTTCAATAATTTTTTAAGGTGCTTGGTGACATAAAGCGACTAACTGCCGACATTGAACAACTGAAAAGAGAATGTGGATATATGTCTGTTTACTCCTCATGTCGTCAAAGTAGGTGCGGTTGTTTTAATGCTCAAAGAACTACTCAACCCCCACGAGCTTCGTCTGTGCTCAACAACTTTTCATCTGATACTTCCACTGAATCTCAATGGTCCACGGGGAGTAAGTTATTTTCTTTGTAAAATTGTTCATATTTAAATGCATTTCTCCATATTCGCAAGATAGGGGAGTTGTTTTAAAGTGACAACGTGATTTTACTCCAAAAAATTCCATAGTATCTTAGTGCAGCTGGAAAATTTGTAGTTGCAGTTGTGATAAATGTTGATTTTGGTAAGGTGGTTTTTGTCGTTTTGGTAGGTTGTTTTTGACTGTTTTGGTAAGTTGGTTAAATTTGATTTTGGTAAGTTGGTTTTTGTCGTTTTGGTAGGTTGTTTTTGACTGTTTTGGTAAGTTGGTTAAATTTGATTTTGGTAAGTTGGTTTTTGTCGTTTTGGTAAGTTGTTTTTGACTGTTTGGCAAGTTGGTTAAGTTTGATTTTGGTAAGTTGGTTTTTGTCGTTTTGGTAGGTTGTTTTTGACTGTTTTGGTAAGTTGGTTAAATTAAATTTTGGTAAATTGGTTTTTGTCGTTTCGGTAGGTTGTTTTTATAACGACTTTATAAGAGGTTATAACTTTTTTGTTATAACGACTGCAGCTAGAAATCCGCAGCTAGAAAGGAGGAATTCCTTCAAACAAATTTAATTGAGTGAGAATTTACCTCCTGTTTTGTGTACAGCTATGCAGATGAAAATCTAGTATATATGTATGGATTAAGCTTAGTGTTGGGTCGTGACAGTGTTCTGGTTTTGATTTGGCATTCAAATTTCGCCTCATCTAATTGAAATATACGGGCTATGTTTGGTTGGAATCTGTTCAAGATGAGTGTTGAATAATGTATTTCTTCAGACAGAAAATAATGTTTAAAAGAAATGAAAGTCTTTTCTGTTAAAAATTTTATTGGTGTACTTTTTAAATATGTACTCAAAGTATCCTTTTTTAGAATCTTTATAGGGAGACTGAAAAAGAATTAGGGATTATAGCTGAAATTCACATAGCGACGTCATTTAGTCATTTTTGCTTGACAAAATTTACCGTTGTCTGTAAAAACTTAGCCTAATAATTTTTTTTTAACTACAAAATATTTTAAGTTTTAAGTTCATTAAAGTGACAAAGTATTATTTTAAAGTGACATTGACGTTTTATTTCAAAAGTCTTCATATTATCTTTGTGGAGGGGTTCTTTCAGACCAATTTCATCAGACCAAGTTGAGAAGTTGGCACCTGTTTTTTGCACAGCTATGCTTATGAAAATTTAGTTATTGGTATGGATAATGTTGGGTTGTGATAGTGTGGTGGTTTCGACTCGGCATTCAAATTTCACCTCACCTGATGCAAAATACGGACGTATTTGGCTGGAATATGTTCAACACGAGGGTTAGAAAATTTATTTATCCAGGCAGAAGAATAAAAATTTAAAAGAAAGGAAAGTATTTTCTGTTAAAATATATTATTGATGTTCTTTTAAATCAAAGTATCTTTTTTGGAAATTTTATAGGGAGACTGAAAATAAATTTTGATTTAAATAGGCATTCTTGCTAAAATTCATATAGCGACGTAGTCTGGTCATTTTTGCTTGATACAATTTATCGTTGTCTGTAAAGACTTAGCTTGATATTTTTCTTGTAAACTTTTTTTCAATTTTTTTTTAATTGTTTAAATAAATGTGACTCTTAAATACTTCGTCAGTGTGTATCTTTTTATTTAATTTCATTCATATACGTTTCATTTCAGACCATCTTCATCCGCCACGAAACCGCTTTGCTTCCAATCTCAAACCAAGTTATTTGAAGACAGCAGTAAGTCTCGTCTACATGTTAACAGTAACTCTATTAACTTCCGTTGTAATGGTTGTCGTTCATGACCGAGTACCAGATATGAAGAAGTACCCACCACTGCCCGACTTAATCCTGGATAATTTACCTCTTATACCCTGGGCATTCTTTATTTGTGAAATCACTGGGGTACTACTGTTCGCCATTTGGATTTCAGTTCTTCTTGTACATAGGCATAGGTAAGCTAATAGTGTTTTACTTTATATAATTGGTAATGTCCGTGACACCCAGATAACTATTTATACTAAAAAAAAATCACGATGCTATACAACGGGTAATAATTTCTCGGGAGTGCATTTAAAATCGAAGTTGGATGGTTTTCGGACACTCAAAAGAGAGTATACTTTATTAATTAATATTTCTGAAGCCTTATAACAAGATGGCGGTTGTTTCTGTGAAAAATGTTGAAGTAGTTTGAAGATTTTTTAGTTTCTTTCCAAATCATTAAATCTTTTAATTGTATTTTTTGAACTATGGTTGATAAATTTAAAGAATTTAAACAAACTTAAGAGTTTTTTCAATAATGTATTTTATAAAGTAGTGTGTTTTGATGTCCTTGTCTATATTTTTTTTCACTTTGTATTTAAACCTTTTTTTTTATTTTGGTTACTATGTGCCGTGGTTCATTCCTTACTTGGTTGAAACTACCGCTGTATTTACGATGAAAAGGATTTAGCTTTAAATTTAGTAATCGATGGTTCGGATGAATTTGCCTTGTATAAATAAGACATTTCCTTATGATGAATGTTATCAGGTAACAAGTAGCAAGAGACACAGAAAAGAACACTTGTCCGTGTGCTGCTGCTGCCAGGTTCAATCTCTCGGTTCCACATTACCAAGCTGAGGTCAAACCTACTGTTCCACTAAATGATTCCTTATAGTACAAAGACAACTTCGAAAGGTATCATCCCTATTTTGAACTGTTTTACTTTCGTTATAGTACAAAAGTCTATTTATAAAGACTCAACCAGAGTTAGCTAAAAAAGTTTTGTTTATATTTTGTTATCATAAGTTAGGGTTTTCTTATAATAGTGCTATTTAATAATTAATATATTAATATTATTATATATAATTTATAATTAATTTTTTATAATTTTTATAATTTAATATTAGTGCCATCTTTCACTTAATTTGTGCTGAGTCAAAGATATCCCAATAGCCCATAAGCCAAAGCATACAGATCGAATCAGAGCTAACCAAAAAGTGGAATCGATGCGTGTTGAGGTACTCTATCACACTGCCAGAGTGTAAACTTACGGGAGATTAAATCCTATATATCAATTCCCCGAAACCAAAGTTTCTGTTAAAAATTTTTGTAATTTACTGAAAAGTAAAATTTGGACCCTAATTTTGTGAAAACATTTTTTTACAATATAAATAAGAAAACGTATTTGGATACAGAACGTTTTAATGGTATAATTTAGTCTTTGAGCTAGAGACACAAAACGAAATTTCTGAACGTTGGACGAGTTTCCCTACCTCTTCTGAATTAAATATGCCAAAAAAAGAAGACATTTTCGAACATTAGCCGAGTTTTCCTACCTCCTCTGAAGTAAATATCCAAAAAAGAAGAAATTTCCAAACGTTGGCTGAGTTGTCCTACCTCTTCTGGAGTAAATAGGCAAAAAAAAACTTTTGTTCTTGTTAATTGGCAAAAACCTGCTTACCAAAATCAAATTTAACAAACTTACCAAAACAGTCAAAAACAACCTATCAAAACGACAAAAACCAACTTACCAAAATCAAATTTAAACAAGTTACCAAAACAGTCAAAAACAACCTACCAAATCGACAAAAACCAACTTCCCAAAATCAAATTTAACCAACTTACCAAAAAAGTTGAAAACAGTCTACCGAAACGATTAAAGCCAAGTTACCAAAATCAAATTTAACCAACTTGCCAGAACAGTCACAAACAGCCTACCAAAAAGACAAAAACCAACTTACTAAAATCAAAATTTATATCGACTGCAGCTAGAAATTTGGTAAAATCTTTGGTATTTATTTAAGCCAAATTAAAGTATAGCTTAATATATTGAACTGGTATATTTATAATAAAAACACATTCCATTCTTACATATTCAGAAAATTCTTGGGATATATGAAAGCCAAATTTACCAACAATTGACATTTATGAATTTTGTTATTCAGTGTCAATAGCAAGCTTGCAACGCGTGAAACTTCCAAGTTTTCCAAAATTCTCAACGGCTCTGGCTTTATAATAAAAATTTTTAAATTGTAAATGAGCGTGGTCTTGGATCGTTTTCTTCCTGAAGGTTTGGCGACTGGTTCACTACCTGTTTATGTAAAAAAAAAAACTGTAAATGAAACTTCGATAATAACCTGTCGATGCTTTTTATAACGCACAACGTGCTTAGTAAAATGGTATATTATGCATGTTCATTGTGATACTGAATGAATATAATCACATTAAAAACAATGTTTTGTCAGCATCTCTCAAGTAGGAATTTTACTTTAAAAAAATTACGTCGCATTCAGAGCTTAACACACGCTGCTTCTGTGGAATGCAGAATTATGTCACTTTAACCATGTTTCAGCGAGTCAAAACTTAAGTGAAGTCAAAACTTGAATTAAAAATTAATATTCGAGTGATATTTAATAAATAATTCATTAAAAATAAATTAATAAAAAATAAATTTTTTATGTTAAATATTACATTAAAAATAATAATAAAAAAAAATAATAATAAGTATATTAAAATTATATTATATTATTAAATATAATAACTATTATATTAAATTTTATATTTTATATATTAAATAAATTAAAATAAAAATAAATAAATTATAATAAATTAAAAAAAATTATATAAATAATAAAATAAAATAAATAAATTTATTTAATAAAATAAAATAAAAATAAATATATAAGAATTAAATAAAAATAATTATAAATTAAAATAAATAAATTATGCGCCTTATTGGGTGTATAACTAAGTAGGTTTTTCTTCTATCAGCTTTCCATGCTATTTTGGCTTTGTTATTGCTTAAATTATATCTATTGTTAAGTTACGCTTAAATTATTGCTGGGTATTTCAATATTCATACCTCGTCATAATCAATAAGTGGGTTTGAAAATAAAGTTAGCCCTTGCATTACGATAATCTGTCTGGTGTTAAAAAAAAAATAAAATGAAAAAACTAAAATCGGGCAATGGAATAGAAAAGTGAATTAATATAAAAAAGATTAAAAGGCTAATATAATATTTTGCAGGTTTATTCTGCTTCGACGGTTTTGTGCACTATCAGGATCAATATTTCTTCTTCGCTGCATTACAATGCTGATTACCTCACTCTCAGTTCCAGGAGTTCATTTAGATTGTGCGCCAAGAGTAAGCTACTCCTGTTTATTTTAATATAAATGTCATTGTTTCCACTTTGTATAACATTTCACTAGTGTTTTTACTTTTTCAGTTTTTCTACGGTTCCTCTTCGTAACAAGAAAGGTCATCTTGTCCATACTAAAATGTACTTAGGACCAGTATTCATAAAAAAAAAAAAAATCTTGGACAATTACTACAGAATACCATCAATGCACCTGAGAATGAGCCCTTTTTGTATTTTTCCCTGCAGGGGGGGGGGGGGGGTACCAGATTTGACCCTCCTCTTTTCCCCACCGAAGAAAAGTTCCCCCGCCCCCTGTAGAAAAATAGCCTTGCCTTCTATTTATTTCATTTTTTACCATACTGCTATTTATAGTTTAAGTTTTCTTAGCTTTATGTTTTAGCTTTTTGGAGAATAAGAATGAGATAAAATAGAGACCATTTGAAAACACAAAATCTCTAAAATTATTTGTAAGAAGCTATTTTAAAACCAATTTAATGGTTAGCTTTGAAAGCTCTCACATAGCTTGGCATCTACAAGTTAACATAAGCAGACCTTAATTCAGAAGTAATTCAACTCCGCACAATTAATGACATTATTTTGTAGATAGAAATTTAGTTTTATATTCGAACTAGCTGTTGGGGTGGCGCTTCGCGCCCCCCAAGCCCCCCCCCCTCGCGCGTGTAAGTCGTTACGCGCCATATTAGTTACGCTCCATTGTAGTTGTGTCCCTGTGTCCCAGCTGTGAATATATATATATATATATATATATATATATATATATATATATATATATACTAGCTGTTGGGGTGGCGCTTCGCGCCACCCCAACACCTAGTTGGTGGGGGCGCTTCGCGCCCCCTCCAAGCCCCCCCCGCGCGCGTAAGTCGTTACGCGCCATATTAGTTACGCGCCATTGTAGTTGTGTCCCTATGTCCCACCTGTGAATATAGATATATATATATATATGTTTTTAACTACGTAAAACTTGCGAATATACAACATTCTTTGCTGTCCCATTGTCTGTGCATATAAATAGATTGTTTACCGACTCTTGAAAATGCAACATATAATGGTCCATGGGAAAACAATCCGTATTCAGATCTATACCTCATGATTCTAATGATTGCCCTTGAGCTTTGTTGATGGTGATTGCTAATCTACCATTCCCTGTGTCGCCATCGTCATTTATATATCCCCTTGTGCCCCCCGGCATCCCCTTTGTAGTTTTGTCCCTGTGTCCCGGTCGTCATTTGTGTCCCGGTGTCCCAGTCTGTGATTTCTCTTTGAGTGTCCCGGGCGTCATTTATATTCCATGTGTCTCGGTCGTCATTTATATCCCCCTGTGCCCCCCGGCGTCCCCGTTGTAGTTGTGTCCCTGTGTCCCGGTCGTCATTTATATTCCCTGTGTCCCGGTCGTCATTTGTATCCCGGTGTCCCGGTCTGTATATACATTCGTTTTTTAGTTTTGTTTTTCTCCTTTATTTTTTTCCTTTTTTCTTTTTTTTCTTTTTTAGTTTATTTAGATTTTTAGATTTTTTAGTTTTTTTATTAGTTTTTATTTTTTTTTCTTTTTAGTTTTTTTGTAGTTTTTACCTTTTTTTTAGTTTTTTTAGTTTTTTTTACTTATATCCTGGTCGTCATTTATACTCCCTGTGTCCCGGTCGTCATTTGTGTCCCGGTGCTTTGTTGATTGCTAATCGGACATTCCTTTTGTCCCGGTCGCTTTCTCTTTGAGTGTCGTCATTCATATTCCCTATGCGCCGGTGTCCCGGTCGTCATTTGTGTCCCGATGTCCCGGTCTGTAATTTCGTCAGTTGAAAACTTATGATGAAATAAATTTTTAATTTTTTCCCTTTTTTTGTTTTTAGTTTTTTTTTATTGGTTTTTACCTTTTTTTAGGTTTTTTAGTTTTTTTCTTTTTTCTTTTTAGTTTTTTTTGAAGTTTTTATCTTTTTAGTTTTTTTATTTTTATTTATATTTTTTTAGTTTTCTTTTTCTCCTTTATTTTTCAGTTTTTTCCTTTTTTTAGTTTTTTTTCTTTTTTAGTTCTTTTAGTTTTTACCTTTTTTAGTTTTTTTTAGTTTTTTTAGTTTTTTAGCTTTTTTTATTTTTTTTTTATTAGTTTTTAGTTTATTTTATGTTTTTTTCCTTTTTTTAGTTTTTTATCTTTTTTTAGTTTTTTTTAGTTTTTAAGCTTTTTTAGATTTTTTTATTTTGTTTTCTTTTTTTTTGTAGTTTTTACCTTCTTTAGATTTTTGCTTCTTTTATTTTTTTAGCTTTTTTAGTTTTTTTTCGTTTTTTTTTTTTAGTTTTTTTGTAGTTTTTATCTTTTTTATTTTTTTGTATTTTTATTCATATTTTTTTAGTTTTCTTTTTCTCTTTTATTTTTCAGTCTTTTGCTTTTTTTAGTTTTTTTCTTTTTTAGTTTTTAGTTTTTTTTTAGTTTTTTACCTTTTTTTAGTTTTTTTAGTTTTTTTAGTTTTTTAGATTTTTTAGTTTTTTTATTAGTTTTTAGTTTTTTTTGTAGTTTTTGCCTTTTTTTTAGTTTTTTCAGTTTTTTTTAGTTTTTAGTTTTTTACCTTTTTTTTAGTTTTTTTTAGTTTTTTAGCTTTTTTAGTTTTTTTTTTCTTTTTAGTTTTTTTTGTAGTTTTTACCTTTTTTAGTTTTTTTTCTTATTTTGTATTAGTGTGAAATAATTCAGACGTCATATGCGGACAAACATGACGTCACCTGATCCATCCACAGATCCACACACAGACAACTTATTTTTATATATATAGATATATATATATATATATATATATATATATATATATATATATATATATATATATATATATATATATATATATATATATATATATATGTCCCATTGTCTGTACATATAAATTGATTGTCAGGTTTCCCGACTCTTGAACATGCAACATATATTATTATTCTAATGATTGCCCTTGAGCTTTGTTGATGGTGATTGCTAATCAAGCATTCCCTGTGTCCCCATCGTCATTTGTATATCCCCCTGTGCCCCCCGGCGTCCCCGTTGTAGTTGTGTCCCAGTCGTCATTTATAGTCGACAAACATGACGTCAGTCGACACACACGTCCCAGTCGTCATTTGTGTCCCGGTGTCCCAGTCTGTAATTTCTCTTTGAGTGTCCCGGTCGTCATTTATATTCACTGTGTCCTGGTCTGTATATACATTCGTTTTGAATTGGTATATGATGAAATAATTTTTTTTTTCTTTTTAGTTTTTTTGGTTTTTACCTATTTTTTAGCTTTTTATTTTTTTCTTTTTAGTTTTTTTGTAGCTTTTACCTTTTTAGTTTTTTTTTATTTTTATTTTTTTTTAGTTTTCTTTTTCTCCTTGATTTTTCAGTTTTTTTCCTTTTTTTAGTTTTTTTTTTTCAGTTTTTAGTTTTTTATTAGTTTTTAGTTGTTTTTTTTTCTTTTTAGTTTTTTGCTGTTTTTACCCTTTTTTTTTAGTTTTTTTCTTTTTTAGTTTTAGTTTTTCACCTTTTTTAGTTTTTTTTACTTTTTTAGCTCTTTTAGTTTTTTTAGTAGTTTTTACCTGTTTTTAGTTTTTTTTTAGTTTTTTTTCTTTTTTAGTATTTTTTCTTCTTTTGTATTAATGCTAAAGCCAATGTTTGAACCTGGAACCTCTCGGACCTAGAACCTGGAACATAACGCTTTACCAACTCAGCTACTTCGGCTTGAATACATTTACCTTTTTTAGTTTTTTTTTTATTTTTATTTTTTTTAGTTTTCTTTTTCTCCTTTATTTGTCAGTTTTTTCCTTTTTTTAGTTTTTTTTTCTTTTTCAGTTTTTATTTTTTTTTATTTTTTTTTTTTTTTATTAGTTTTTAGTTTTTTTTTAGTTTTTGTAGTTTTTACCTTTTTTTAGTATTTTCTTTTTAGTTTTTTTTGTAGTTTTTATCTGTTTTAGTTTTTTTCTTCTTTTGTATTAATGCTAAAGCCATGGTTCGAACCTGGAACCTCTCGGACCTAGAACCTGGAACATAACGCTTTACCAACTGATCTACTGTATTTGTATCGGATTAACGACGCTTCTGGACTACTAAGGTCCATGCGTTGGCCCTGTCGTGCAATTCTGCAGCATGGTTCGATCTCGGGGTCCCGTATTAGCACGCTAAGGTCAAACCCACTGCGCCAACACAGGTAGTTATATAACCGAGCTACTTCGGCTTGAATACATTCGTTTTTGAATTGGTATGTGATGAAATAATTCAGACGTCATATACGGACAGTGACGTCACTCGACACACAGACACACAGACAACTTATTTTTATATACATAGATTTATGAAGGTTATGACGGTTTTTACGAATGATGGAATTTGTGATGAACATTTTTATTTAGAAAAATAAAATGTTTCGATTAACCTCATTTTCATAAGATAATAACTGTCAATAAGACAATAAGTCAATAGGCATAACTGTTGTGACCCTGAATTCAATACGCAACTTTTGAGAAGCCTATGCATCCACAATGAGTAATTGTTTAGTGTGGCTTTTGATCCAGCGGAATAATTAGGCGATTTATCTTTGGATATGAATAAGGTGCTATCATAGACGAATTTTTATTTCTATAAGAAGAACCGTATGATATGGATAGCATTTAGTTTTAACAAAATCGGACCACTTACCACACAACCAACGTAACCATCTACCATTTGCGCACTATTTTTTAATCGAATAATGATGTCTCATATTTTTTATTAAACCCCGTCTAGTTTTTTCTTTTGTAGCCCGTACAGGGTTACGCTAACCCTTAAGGCTGCCATTCATGCAATCGGAATCCAAACAAGTGAACATTTACTGGAAAATGGGATTGATTGGATAGGACCTGACCCTATCTGAAAGAAACACTATAAAATTCTGAAAACTACTTTAAAGCATTCTAAATTTCTAAGAATCTTTAAACTCCTAAAAGTCGCTTTGCTTCACTTTAATCTTTTGATCTTCATAAGATTTTTCGAAAATACGCAATTTTTTTTAGATTTTTCGAAAATACGGCCCATTTTTTCGAAAATATTTTTCGAAGATTTTTCGAAAATACGGCCCATTTTCTCGAAAATACACAAAGAGTTGCCATTACTGTTAGGATAACGTCACCAGTGGCGTTACCTTTCTGAAAACAACTTCAGATAATTCTAGAATCCTGAATTTTAGACTATATTCATTCCTAAATATTGCTTTTAAAATCCCCGGGTTTGAAAACCCGATCAATGTAATTAACTCCCCTGTACCACTGCAATCTTTGTTGGATATATTAAGAACAAACTTTGAGATTTGCTGCATGTGCTTATCTACAGATGACGTGTATTTAACATCGCCTTATTTGCCAGAGTCGCCACTAAACGGTCACTATCGGTGCTAAGGTTTTCCATGTCAATTTTGCAAGGGATGACTGTATCAGGCTGAATCTTTGACACCTAAAAATACATACCAGTTCTTGTTAAGCCTAACAGTCTCCTGTTAGTCAAACAGGAAAGCATAGCGTATATTAAATACGTAACCTATACAAACCTATTCTGACCTAACATAACCAAAATACCAACTAAATATTTAATTAAAATATAGCTATCCTTAAAATATAGTCAGACACTATATTCTATCACTATACTTTGCAAACTAACCGGGATGAAAACCCTTAAATAACTCCCATAAATCCTTTCTTACGACCTATTCCTGCCCCATTTGCCACTTTTTGACCTACTTTTTTGCCCTAGACGGTCGCCCGACAAGGACGATCTCGGGCAATCTGTCATCCTTCTTCTGCAGAACGCATCGAAGCTATCTCCACCTTTCTCTCACTATAGTCTTAGAACGTTCCCACTCCCAGGAAGTTCCCATTTCTTTTAAAGTCTTTTAAATTCTCTATGACGTCCCACAACCCCAGACGAGGACGACCTGGTTTCTATTTCGCCCTAAAGAGGAAAGAAGAGAAAGGGAGGGAGAAGATAATCAGATATATGTTCCATATCCTAGCAATTCTATAAACAATATAATGTTTGGATATTTTATATCCTTACCAAGAAAATATATAATTTAATCTTTTTACATCACTAAACTGAGTCATCTTTTCCGAAAATAAGCGTGGAGCTGGTATTGCTGCCAGGTAAACGTTCCCTGTAGTATTGTCTTTTCTGAAAATTACTTTTAAGCGTTCTGAAATTCTAACCTTGGCTATATCATTCCTAAATCTTGTTTCATATATATATATATATATATATATATATATATATATATATATATATATCTATATATATAAAAATAAGTTGTCTGTCTGTCTGTGGATGGATCAGGTGACGTCACCTGAAAAAACTGGATCAGGTGACGTCAAAACTGAAAAAACTAAAAAAAGGCAAAAACTACAAAAAAAACTAAAAACTAATAAAAAAAATAAAAAAGCTAAAAAACTAAAAAAACTAAAAAAAGGCAAAAACTACAAAAAAAACTAAAAACTAATAAAAAAGCTAAAAAACTAAAAAAACTAAAAAAAGGCAAAAACTACAAAAAAAAACTAAAAACTAATAAAAAAAATAAAAAAGCTAAAAAACTAAAAAAACTAAAAAAACTAAAAAATGGTAAAAAACTAAAAAAACTAAAAACTAAAAAAAACTAAAAAAAAGGAAAAAACTGAAAAATAAGCTAAAATAAAGGTAAAAACCAATAAAAAACTAAAAAAAAAACTGAAAAAACTAAAAAAAGGCAAAAACTACAAAAAAAAACTAAAAACTAATAAAAAAAGTAAAAAAGCTAAAAAACTAAAAAAACTAAAAAAACTAAAAAAAGGTAAAAAACTAAAAAAAATAAAAAAATAAAAAATAAAAAAAAACTAAAAAAAAGGAAAAAACTGAAAAATAAGCTAAAATAAAGGTAAAAACCAATAAAAAACTAAAAAGAAAAAAAGGAAAAAACTAAAAAAAATTTTCATCTAAAAAACTAAAAAAAACTAAAAAAGGTAAAAACTAAAAGAACTAAAAAAGAAAAAAATAAATGACGAAACTCAAAGAGAAAGCGACCAGGACAAAAGGAATGTTCGATTAGCAATCAACAAAGCACCGGGACACAGGGAGTATAAATGACGACCAGGACATAAGTAAAAAAAAAAACTATCTATATATATAAAAATAAGTTGTCTGTGGATCTGTGGATCGTGGATCAGGTGACGTCACCTGAAAAAACTGGATCAGGTGACGTCAAAACTGAAAAAACTAAAAAAAGGCAAAAACTACAAAAAAAACTAAAAACTAATAAAAAAAATAAAAAAGCTAAAAAACTAAAAAAACTAAAAAAAGGCAAAAACTACAAAAAAAACTAAAAACTAATAAAAAAGCTAAAAAACTAAAAAAACTAAAAAAAAGGCAAAAACTACAAAAAAAACTAAAAACTAATAAAAAAAATAAAAAAGCTAAAAAACTAAAAAAACTAAAAAAACTAAAAAAAGGTAAAAAACTAAAAAAACTAAAAACTAAAAAAAACTAAAAAAAAGGAAAAAACTGAAAAATAAGCTAAAATAAAGGTAAAAACCAATAAAAAACTAAAAAAAAAACTGAAAAAACTAAAAAAAGGCAAAAACTACAAAAAAACTAAAAACTAATAAAAAAAAGTAAAAAAGCTAAAAAACTAAAAAAACTAAAAAAACTAAAAAAACTAAAAAAAGGTAAAAAACTAAAAAAAATAAAAAATAAAAAAAACTAAAAAAAAAGGAAAAAACTGAAAAATAAGCTAACATAAAGGTAAAAACCAATAAAAAACTAAAAAGAAAAAAAGGAAAAAACTAAAAAAAATTTTCATCTAAAAAACTAAAAAAAACTAAAAAAGGTAAAAACTAAAAGAACTAAAAAAGAAAAAAATAAATGACGACACTCAAAGAGAAAGCGACCAGGACAAAAGGAATGTTCGATTAGCAATCAACAAAGCACCGGGACACAGGGAGTATAAATGACGACCAGGACATAAGTAAAAAAAAAAATTAACAAAACTAAAAAGAAGGTAAAAACTACGAAAAAACTAAAAAGAAAAAAAAACTAAAAACTAATAAAAAAACTAAAAAATCTAAAAATCTAAATAAACTAAAAAAGAAAAAAAAAAGGAAAAAAATAAAGGAGAAAAACAAAACTAAAAAACGAATGTATATACAGACCGGGACACCGGGATACAAATGACGACCGGGACACAGGGAATATAAATGACGACCGGGACACAGGGACACAACTACAACGGGGACACCGGGGGAAACAGGGGGATGTAAATGACGACCGGGACACCGGGACAGGGAATGGTCGATTAGCAATCACCATCAACAAAGCTCAAGGGCAATCATTAGAATCATGAGGTATAGATCTGAATACAGATTGTTTTCCCATGGACCATTATATGTTGCATGTTCAAGAGTCGGTAAACCTGACAATCTATTTATATGCAAAGACAATGGGACAGCAAAGAATGTTGTATATTCGCAAGTTTTACGTAGTTAAAACCATATATATATATATATATATATATATATATATATATATATATATATATATATATATATATATATATATATATATATATATATATATATATATATATATATATATATATATATATATATTTTATATATATAGATATATATATCTATCTATATTCACAGGTGGGACATAGGGACACAACTACAATGGCGCGTAACTATTATGGCGCGTAACGACTTACGCGCGCGGGGGGGCTTGGGGGGGGGTGCGAAGCGCCCCCACCAACTAGGTGTTGGGGTGGCGCGAAGCGCCACCCCAACAGCTAGTATATATATATATATATCTATATATATAAAAATAAGTTGTCTGTGTGTGGATCTGTGGATGGATCAGGTGACGTCACCTGAAAAAACTGGATCAGGTGACGTCAAAACTGAAAAAACTAAAAAAAGGCAAAAACTACAAAAAAAACTAAAAACTAATAAAAAAAATAAAAAAGCTAAAAAACTAAAAAAGCTAAAAAAAGGCAAAAACTACAAAAAAAACTAAAAACTAATAAAAAAGCTAAAAAACTAAAAAAACTAAAAAAAGGCAAAAACTACAAAAAAAACTAAAAACTAATAAAAAAAATAAAAAAGCTAAAAAACTAAAAAAACTAAAAAAACTAAAAAAAGGTAAAAAACTAAAAAAACTAACTACAAAAAAAACTAAAAACTAATAAAAAAAATAAAAAAGCTAAAAAACTAAAAAAACTAAAAAAAGGCAAAAACTACAAAAAAAAACTAAAAACTAATAAAAAAGCTAAAAAACTAAAAAAACTAAAAAAAGGCAAAAACTACAAAAAAAACTAAAAACTAATAAAAAAAATAAAAAAGCTAAAAAACTAAAAAAACTAAAAAACTAAAAAAAGGTAAAAAACTAAAAAAACTAAAAACTAAAAAAAACTAAAAAAAGGAAAAAACTGAAAAATAAGCTAAAATAAAGGTAAAAACCAATAAAAAACTAAAAAAAAAACTGAAAAAACTAAAAAAAGGCAAAAACTACCAAAAAAACTAAAAACTAATAAAAAAAGTAAAAAAGCTAAAAAACTAAAAAAACTAAAAAAACTAAAAAAAGGTAAAAAACTAAAAAAAATAAAAAATAAAAAAAAACAAAAAAAAGGAAAAAACTGAAAAATAAGCTAAAATAAAGGTAAAAACCAATAAAAAACTAAAAAGAAAAAAAGGAAAAAACTAAAAAAAATTTTCATCTAAAAAACTAAAAAAAACTAAAAAAGGTAAAAACTAAAAGAACTAAAAAAGAAAAAAATAAATGACGACACTCAAAGAGAAAGCGACCAGGACAAAAGGAATGTTCGATTAGCAATCAACAAAGCACCGGGACACAGGGAGTATAAATGACGACCAGGACATAAGTAAAAAAAAAAACTAACAAAACTAAAAAGAAGGTAAAAACTACAAAAAAACTAAAAAGAAAAAAAAACTAAAAACTAATAAAAAAACTAAAAAATCTAAAAATCTAAATAAACTAAAAAAGAAAAAAAAAGGAAAAAAATAAAGGAGAAAAACAAAACTAAAAAACGAATGTATATACAGACCGGGACACCGGGATACAAATGACGACCGGGACACAGGGAATATAAATGACGACCGGGACACAGGGACACAACTACAACGGGGACACCGGGGGAAACAGGGGGATATAAATGACGACCGGGACACCGGGACAGGGAATGGTCGATTAGCAATCACCATCAACAAAGCTCAAGGGCAATCATTAGAATCATGAGGTATAGATCTGAATACAGATTGTTTTCCCATGGACCATTATATGTTGCATGTTCAAGAGTCGGTAAACCTGACAATCTATTTATATGCAAAGACAATGGGACAGCAAAGAATGTTGTATATTCGCAAGTTTTACGTAGTTAAAACCATATATATATATATATATATATATATATATATATATATATATATATATATACAATGGCGTGTAACTATTATGGCGCGTAACGACTTACGCGCGCGGGGGGGCTTGGGGGGGCGCGAAGCGCCCCCACCAACTAGGTGTTGGGGTGGCGCGAAGCGCCACCCCAACAGCTAGTATATATATATATATATATATATATATATATATATATATATATATATATATATATATATATATATACTCAACTCCTCAGTTTTGGTTCCCTCCAATGTTGTCATCTCTAAAATAATTGCGAATTTGAAGAATATATAAGTGTTGCTAAAGCATAAATGTACTGAGAAATTGGGTCTATCATATGGGCTACTGGGTCATGTTGTGTTCTATTCTTGAGTGAAAGCATTCAATCTTTATATAAAAGCCTAATTTTGAAAAGAAAACATTCAGCAGATATTATTTGCATAGCCCATTCGAATGTCAAAAGTTAGATGAAATGCCGTTTAATATCAGAAGATCAATAAAAGATTAACTTTGAAAAAGTTAGATTTTTAATGGGGGACACAAAAAAGATATGTCAATATAAATTCAATTTATATTTTATTCAAAATTCAATTTATATTGAATACTACTGTCCATGTTCAAACAAAAAGTAGGTCGTCCTTGAGTGGGGTGAGAGGATAACATAATGAAAGGCTTAACGAAAATAGAAACTTATTTGGAGGGGGTGAAGGGGGGAGGTTTTGAAGACATTAGGATGGGGAAGGAAAGTGCGTAGCTGTGTTTTTCTCAAGCGGCCTGGTGCTGTCGTCAGTTGTTAGTAGTAGTAATAATTTATATAAACTAAATATATGACTCGTTGTCGCTCACAATACGCAAAGAAGCAGAGCATAATAACAAAAACGCAGGACAAAACAAAATGGGAATATACATTTCAAGCAAAACGGAATAATAGACCAAAGTGGAGAGAAATAACAAGTGCTGAATAAACAACAAATAATGAATCTATTCGCCGTTATCTCATACGAACACAGCCCCCTTTCACCCTCTAATTATCAACAAAACAGAAATGATCTTCATCATCATCATCATTTTTGCAAAAACATGGAGGACTAACGCCAACGTTACTACGTTTTTATATCAATTGGCGTTATTGTTAACTTGGAATTTTATAATGGAAAAATAAAAAACTATTAATTAAAAAAATAACAATAATAAACATCGGGTAAAATTCTAGTTAATTGATTTCTCGCTATCTCGGAAAGGGTTTAGGTTAGGAAAATTAAACTTTCACGGATGGGTCTACAGACTAAAGTATGTCCTGGGAAGGTATTTTAAAGTATTCCTCCACTCCTTCTCCCTCTAGAGGGCCCTGAAATTTGCCTACATGACAGGTCTATACCTATTGAAATTTTGACAAAACAACATTTTACCTTAATTTTCAGTTACTAGTTGCTTTTTCTCTGCCTTTAGTTCTGAAAATGCAATTCCTGTTATTTGAGTAGAATTTTGAGCCATATCAATGTTTTTTTCAAAATTTAGGAAATTTGTTTGCACATCTTTAAAGCCTTATAAAATGGAATTGAGCAAAGCTATGAAGCTGAAAACAATTTTGTTGTACTTCAATTAAGCAGAAGACCTAATTTGCAAGGGTTCACTTTTGTAACACACATATTTTTTAAAAAAAAGGAATATTTTTTTTTTGTAGCCATACGGCGTTTTTGGGCAAAGAACTGATTTTTTTTAACTTAAATGCCGTTATAGAAAACTAATATGATGATGTTAGTTGTATCTTTAGACAAGAGATGATAAATCACCCGTATCTTTTGAAAATTGCTTTTGTGTGGTATGGCGTCATATTTGAATGATTCTTTTGCATGACTCCCTTTGGTTTGGTCTTTACTAGATTCCAACGAAGAACAAGCCGTAGTGTTTTTCTATGAGTGATATATAACGAAAAAAGTGACGTTATAATTTGTTTAAATATAGAGCCCGCTTCGCACTCTACTTATTGGTAAAGTTCTGTATTTGAACAACGGCATTTTGAACTCAAAATCAATACTCAAAAAAAAAAATATACAAAAAAAAGGAATATTTTTTTTTGTAGCCATACGGTGATTTTTGGGCAAAGTTGTCTCAAGCTTATCATATCTGGACAGGGATGGGCCTCTCAACTAATGGTGTAAGGACATGTGGTGACTACATGTTTTCAGGACACACTGTTGCTTTAACTCTTATGAACTTTTTCATTACCGAATGTAAGTAACATTGATTGTTATTCTTATTTTATCTTATTTATTATATCTTATTTTGTATTATTTTTGCTGTTTTTTCTGATGTGTTATTTCTACCAGATTGAAACTCAATATTTTACGCAGAAAAAATGGCTGCTGAAGTAGGAAAGAGACCATCTTTGAAAGATGGTCACGTGTGCTTTGCGTAACATGTGCAGTCTTCTTACTTTCTCTATCAGCCGCAAGTTTTTTGGCATGGACTCTTTGAGCAGCTTCCTCGGCTGTCGCCATTGTAGGTTCTTCATTTATTTTACAATTAAACTTTTTTCTGTCCACGATCTTCTTACAATTAAAAATTTGTCTTTTAACGATTTTCTTAAATACCTTTAATGACGTCATCGTCATAACACACATGACGACAACTAACTTCATGACGACATGATGACATGACGTCACTCGACAGACATAACCCAGAGACAACTTTTTTTTATATATATAGATGCATCTTGGCCTTCACTTAACTATGCTATAGACTATATTTGGAATGTCTAATATATTCTGCCAAAAACTTATTGATACCCCCCCCCCCTCTTTTTTTTATTTTGGCTGGTAGTATCGGACAAAGTGTCCAAAAGCATAAGTCATTGTGATTATTTTTATTATGTTGATGTACTCTTTGTGGCCTAAGTTTATGCCAGATTTCCTTACAGAAGAAAAAAATTATGTTTACTTACTAAATAATTAGTTTGAGGTCCCTTATAGCGTAAGCGCATAATAGTTATCCTTAAGGAAGGAGATGTGAGTTATAACACAGCACCTTTCAGAGTCTGGCGATAATGAAACGGATACGTCTTTAACGTTATTGCTTGTTTGTAAATACTGTCGAGGCAACTATGCTTTATCTTCACAAACCTTGCTTACGTCCTTCGAACCCCCAACCAAAAAATTCTAGAAAATTCTACTTACAAAACGAGAAATCTTAACTAAGAAATAATAAACTTTGAAAAAAGATAAAAAAAAACAAAAATGAAGAAAAATGAAGTGCGAATAAAAGATAAAGACTGCAGATAGAATCCTGCTTGACAATAAAAAACGATAAAGCTTAAAAAATTGCTACGATTAAAACCGTGCTATTCTGTTTTTAAGCTTTTCTTTTTGTATTGCCCCGTGAGCTTTTATATATATTTTTCTTTTTTTTTCTCTTAATACTGTACTGACAATGGTTGAGCGGAGGTCTTGACCGAAACAAACATTTGAATTATATTTTCTTTTTTTCTTCGTTATGATTTTCGTTTTATCATGATTAGCCAGTGTGGTCTCAGGAATCATTTAATCCTGCCCAAGAGGGTTTTGCTTTGTTCAAATGACCTTCCTCTTCTCCCTGAAAACTTGTGGTCAAAAGTATTGGTCTTTTGTGTAAATACCTACCTCTCCCCGTCCTGAGGAGGGGGGGGGGAAATCTCCCTCTCCCTTTACATAACCCATTTCTCCCTAGAATCGAAACTGTGAACATTTATATATCCCTTTAGGGCTTTCTTAGCAGGTGCTACAAAGTGTTTTGTATACATTTTTAAAATAAAATTTATCTTATATTATACGGCATAAAAAGCCTACGTTCTTCTAGACTATTTTGATTGTAACATTGTGAGAACTAATAATCTATCCTCAAACTTTGATTTTCACATTTAGTTTCTTTCCTACGATAGTTTTAAATGTTGGGAAACTTTATAAAGAGAGTAGAACAGTGGTGTACCCAGGGTTTGGATGCCTCGGGGGGGGGGGGGGATGGCTGTGGGAGACATCTTCTTAGCTATGGAATAACACCCTCCCAACTTCTTGGGAAGGTGTAAAGAGGGAGGCTGCGAATAGATTGGGACGGAGGAAGAACGTGCTTACCTCTGTTGATCTCAGACGGCTTGGTGCTGCAGTGAATTATTATTACTATTAGTAGTAGTAGTAATAATAACCAAAATGTGTTAATTTGTTTAAATATAGTGTTTCAAATATGATAGGTTGTCTAACCTGGAAGCAATTTTACCCATCAACAGTACTGATACTTTTGGACATGTTGGACATGGCCATGATTGAATAAAATATAAGATGCATGCCATAAATCGCAATACCTATTGTGCAGTACCATCATCCGATTTTTTTTTTACAAAAATGTTCAGGCATTCCAAGCTCATCAAGATATATTTATTATTAAAATAGTTTATGTTTGTCCATATGAACATTATTACCTTAAGGTCGGGCTCCACTCGGGGGACATTAGGTGGGTTAATTCAGAAACAGGTTATTTTAGGGAGGAAGAAGAAAATGTTTGGGGAGATTTAGCTTGAAGATGGGTCCATAATTTCCTTCGATGTGTGTGGATCATGAGAATCTAGAGCACTATATGCAGTCGTAAGGATTTATAGGACTTGTGGACGGATATTTTTGTAACTAGGGGAGATGGAAGGATTGGATGGTAGAAGTTAGAAGAGTATTTGGTAAATGGGTATTGGGATAATGGATACATGCATCACGGAGATATTTTTTTGAATAATGGAGGGTAGGCAGAATAAGTGAAGGAGATTAATAAAAGTATATTTAAAATAAGAGTGGATTAGCCCGTGTCGTTTCCTGCTTTTTCTTTATGTTACCTTTATGTTATGTTATAAGTTTTTTAGGTTATCGTTTGACTGTCCATTTTTGTAACCATGGCCCAACCTTCTTGACCTCTGTGGCTCTAGTCTTGATTATATCAGATCAGATCTTTGTCAGTTTAACAGAAAATGCAGAGAAAAAAAAGAAAGTTAAAAGAAAATGAAAAGTCTTAAGAAAGGGTACTTTTAAAAAATATCTCAATGGTTAGAATTTAATAAATATGATTCATACTCCCTTTTCTGGGAAAAGATATTGCTGTTTTTTGTTTATGAGTGAATATATGAGGGGAAAGATCAGAACACTGTACTCAAAAAGTAAAAGGGTGACCTAAAAGTAACTTATATTTTGAAACCATGGCCTAACCTTTTTAACCTCTGTGGCTCTAGTGTTGAATATATAAGATGATATATTTGTCAATTTAAAAGAAAATGCAATGAAATAAGTGTTCAATATATGATAAAAAGCTGAAAAAATTTTCATACAGATTTACTACGTTCACATCGTGATTTTTAACACATCGTCAATTAGTCTGATAGAAGAAAACATACTTTCAGACATAACACAATTCATTCATGAAAATTTGCTATCTGAGGCAAACTGTATTGGTAGCTTATATGAATGAGAGCTGGTACTAGGGTCGACCAAAAACCATCAGCGTCATCTAGCGTTTAGTGACGATAGCTTTTTTTTAGTGTAATAATAAAAATAGCTAATTTAATTGATGTAATCGGTACATTAGGGTAGTAAAAAGTGTCTGACTTCAGTTCCTGACATAAATATGATTAGAGTGCTTGAAAAAATGCCAAGTGTCACCAAACTCTAGGAAGTGTTACTCTATGAGCTGAGGATCAAAACTAGTGGATGCTAAACCTGATTTTTTGGCTGTTTATAGAAGGTTGCGTATGAACTTAAAGAGATAACCATAGAAAAACTACGAAAATTTGTGAGTTTTTTTTTTTAGGGGGTGTTCCCTCTCTCAATATGCAGAAGTATTTGAATATTTTTGAATTAAAACTTGTGTCATTCCGCTTCAAAGTATATAAATATACCGACCTTTCTGATAAACTTGGGGAAAAGCGATGACAGAAGATTACAAAAATTCGCTATTTTGAAGATAGACTGCATATAAATATGTATATTAATATATTAGGTATAATATGTTAATTCAATTTCTATCATTGTTGTTATTATGGTATGTTAGTATATTATATATAATTTCATTATAAGTAGTATTGTTTACTGAAGATTAATAAAAAGATTATTGGACTAGATAAAAACGTTCCTCTTCTGAAAACACAACACACATCCTTGAACGATTAGCATATGATGTTCGTAGTGAAGTGGTGTTAATTCACGAAAATTCAGAGGGGGAATCAATTTTTTTTACTTTTAAAATCTAAAATCTACTTTTTAGAATCAAAACACAAAACGGGCTCATTCTTAAATGAAAATGCTAAAAAAAAGGTAGTTTTCAAAATATGGGGGGAGGGGGAGGAATATCAACTAGGCACATGCTCCCCTGCTCGTCAGTTGATGCGACTGTATTCGTTATTTGTTAGGTTCATCTCAAATTTCCCAGAAAAAAATTATCTTAGATAAACCTGGATTTACTTGTTTGTAGAACATGTATAAAATCATAGCCCAGAAAATCTTTCGGAAAATTTTCTGTGTAATTTTGGAAAATTATGTTTTTTTTTTACATGAAATGGGGAAATGGAATAATTGAACAATTTTTAGCCAATTTTAATTGGAAGGAAAAATACTGGCCGTGATGCAGAAATTAAAGATTAAACGCATGTTCATTCATTTAGGGAGAAGATCGAAATGGAGGAAAGCACCAAACTATGTAATACTTGGGTTGGGACATGCTTAGAGCTGTTCCTAAGGATTTTGGTGTCCGGGGTAAAATTAATTACAGGGCCCCCCCTTGGATTTGAATATAAACAAAATAGGCTGAATCAAAGTGACAAATTTAATAAAAGAGGGCGCACTCCGGCTGTGGCGCCCAAAAATTCTGTTATAATTTAAATATGTACGTTTTTTTCGCGATCTGCTTTTTCGTAAATGTTCTTTTCCTCATTTGTTCAGTTTTATCTCCGTAAAATTAATTGTGTCGTAAAAATTAAGCCCGTTATAAATACTAGTTGTGTGTGTGTTTTTTTTTTGGGTGGGAGAGGGGGCAAGTGAACAAACATTTTAAGGAAGTAGGGCAATGGTTGGAGAAAAAGTATTGCCTTTATTTTCACGGAGAAGTGTCATATCATTTCAAAATGCTGCAATTGTTTTAGCTTTTGTAAATTTTTGGGGTTTCGCAAAGAGATAGTAAATTCTAGCACCTCTGGTTTATTGTTCCTCTGTTATTGCTATTTCGTTATTGCTTTAAATATTCATCAGGTTTCTTAGGGGCGATACCAAAATTCCATCTAAGAAATTCCGATTGCGAATTAGTTGACGTTAAGAATTAGTGAGCGGATACAAAATTGTTGGTAGCCTTTAATTTAAACTTCAGATAATAAGGTTTAACTTGTAAAACTAGTCAACAGATGTAAAGTCTTCAATACCCACAAATTGAAAGCTTGTTTGAAAGGCACTTTTTATTTGGTGTGCACCACACCCAATGTTCAACGACCATGGTAAGTTGTAGTGGGACTGATAAGTAGTATTGGGTAAGGGAGGACTTAAAAATGTCATGTGTTGAAAAGACTATAGTAATTTATGGTAGAAATTTTAGAAGGTTTTAATTGTCTCTAAATTAAACGAAACTAATATTTTTCTTTAAGTTTGATTTTCAAATACCCCTCGGAGATTTTTCTATCTTCACAGCTGATGATACTCTAATTAAAGCTCCCCCCCTCACCACTCAAATATAAGCAAAAAAGGCCGAACTAAATTGCAAAATTTTAGAAAAGTTGGCAACCCCCCAGCCATGGTGCCCTCCGGCTGCGGCACCCGAAAATTCTGTTGAAATTTGATAATGAACTTTTTTTTCGTGATTTTTTTTCATCGTGTAAGGGAGGGGGAGCTTATAAATTTCAAGCATCGACAAGAATATAGTAATTTATGGTGGAATTGTAGAAGGTTTGAACCGTTCCTTAATTAAATGAAATCACTATTTTTTTTTTTTCAGATACCCCTCGGAGATTTTTCCATCTTCACACTGTTTCATGGCTTCTCAACATATTTGGGGTTTTCCTCATATTAGCTGGACACGAACATTACTCTATTGATGTGTTTATCGCCTTTTACTTGACGTCGCGTCTTTTTCTCTACTATCACACCCTAGCTAATAGTCGAACATTGAAACAGGGTGATCACAAACGAGCCAAAATATGGTTCCCTCTATTTTATTTTTTTGAATCGAATATAGATGGTATTGTACCCAATGAGTATGAATTTATTATACAAAAAATACATATTGTTTGGGCCTTGGGCTATTTAAAGAATGGAATTGAGTATTTTGGTAAGGTTATACCGGGGAAATATAAATTGTTCGCTTTAAATGTACACAAAAGGAAAAAGGAATAATCAGAATTTGGTTTTACTTTGTTTTGACGGAATTTTTATCTATACCTTACTGCCAAGAGATCTTATCTTCAATATTTTGCATGAAACTAAAGATCTAAAATTTTAGGGCGAGCTAGGCCACGAGTCCTCATGGTGTATATGTACCTAACGTGGAATTTACACGACCGTGTACTACTATGCCTTGCACTTTTTAGTCGTAAATTGAGCAACTATAATTCTATTATTAATGTCTTCCCAACCTATGTTGAAACCAAATTCTTCCCAAATATGTTGAATCAAATTCTAGAGAGCACAAAAGGTTTTTCGAGAGGGGAGTGGGGGGTGCTACAAAAAAAAATTTAAGAACACATCATTATTTGCTAATTTTCATTTATTTTTTTTTGGGGGGGGGAGAGGCTTTTCAATTCAAATAAATATAGTAGAATATATTTCGTATATTTATTAGGGTATATATTAGTAACTTTTTTTTGGGGGGGGGGGCGGTTACTTCAAATAAAGATAGTAGGGCATACAGTTTGCTAACACATGACATTTTTTAAAACTATTGAAAACATCATAATTGTAAAATTGAACCAATTATTATTGAAAACTTATTATTGTTGAAAACTTATTATTGAAATATTATTATTGCATACACAGCAAGTTTTGAAAATTTGCTATATCTTTATAGACAGTCTCGCCATATAGGTTTTTAATTGCCCCAAATTATATCTTTAATCGCCTGCTGGAAATCACTAAAGCCTTCCCCCCCGAACTGGCGGTAATCTATTGATTACTAATGATAAAAAAAAGGATAATAAGGTGACTGGGTTGCCGGTTGGTACATTGCCTTATCCTTTCGAGTTTGCCCACGTTTGTCCAATAAGTTAGCCCATTAAGGAAATGTAATTTCCATTTTCAGCTCAATTGTATTCTGCAGAGGCGGTTTCAGGGGGAGGGCAGAGGGAGTGCTCTCCCTGGGTGCAGAAATTTCTTGGCCCGCAGAATTTCAAATAAATAATCTAACGCTCAAAGTTATTTTTGTAATTATGTGGTTATCAAAATAAAATCTGCAATTTTTTTAAGAACTGACGATTTTCTTCAAATTCTTGGAAGAGAGGGGTTGCTAATCAAGATTTTGCCCCGGGTAGAAGAGAGACCCGAACCGCCATTGACACTCTGGGTTTTAGCAGTGTGATTTTAACTTTCAAGGCCGTTATATCATGAAAGAGAAATTTACGTGCTTTTTGGGTTTTTTTTTGTCACTAATATCATAACTGGGGCTGATTTGATTTCAATCTAAGTGCTTTTTTTTTTTTTTGAGAAAAATCAAAGAAACAACACCTGTCTGAAACACAAATAAAACTGAAAAAGAAAATCATGTGTATGCTGATTTCTCTTGCACGGCAGAAAAGTGATTCCTACACACAAAATCGTGATCACGATTGACCAATTTTATGGTTCGTAATGTTGAACTAGTCGAAAATCATTGAACTAGTTCATTCAGGGAGTCCATACCAAATCTCAGGCTGGGGCTTTACAACCCAGATGGACGATGACACTTACCGTGTACAAGACACTACATTGAAAGTAAGATCTCTTGAAAATGTAGGTGTCGTTATTTAACGTACAGTTCGTCTAGGCTAAATTGTTTTGTCCTAAATTATATTTTTATACTTGTTTTTCAAGTGAAGAAATGAATCACTTGACTTGCCCAAGAATAGAATCCTAACCTCTTTTGCCAAATAAAGGGTCTTTGCAGGTTTGATCTTCGCGAGAAAGAACTCGCCAGAAAAAAAAAAAAACTATGCACAAATTATTGTAAAATTTATGGTTACATTTTGATTTAGCATAAAAATTCAAATTACCGAAATTTACCTAGATATTAAGACACAAATCTTAAAATGAACGCTTTGATTTTGTAATAGATAAGAGACAAGAAAATAGATATGTTGTGGAAAAGCTACTGGCAAGTAAAAAATTGTAATTATATTAGTTTTTGCAGTTGTTATTTATAAGAAAATTCTTATTAAAAGAAATATTTTCTGAATGTCAACGTTATTCATAATATTAATTTAAATCTTAGTTTAATTTCTTCTAAATATTGTTTTATCTAAAATTAGGATTTTTGTTTTCAGTTGTTTTTTAACTAAAGACTTGTGTAATAGATGACACGTTCAAGATTCGAGATTTTGACTTCTTTTGCCAAAATACAATTAAATACATTTTTCGGTTTCCTCCATCCGAAGCACTGCGGGCTCAGTAAAAGCAAAATAAAATACTATACGAAAATGAATGTAAAATTTATCATCAAATTTCATTTTAGCATAAAAAGTTGAATTATTGGAATTCATCTAAATATCAAGACGCAAGTATTAAATAAATGTTTTGGTTTTGCAATTGATAAAAAAAATATATAGATATATTGTGAAAAACCTACAGGCAAGCAAGATATTATAAATGTATTAATTTTGCAGTTGCTATTTGTAAAAATAATCCTCTTTTCCTAAAAATTAATTCGAATTCCTGAAATGAATATTAATTTAAATCTTAATTTGATTTTTTCTAAGTCCTGTTTAATCTAAAATTAGTATTTTTTTTTTTTTTTTTTACTTGTTTTGTAACTTAAGATTTGTGCAATATTGACACATTTAAGATTAGATATTTAGACCTTTTTAGCAAAAAAAAAGTTTTCTGAATTTTTTGGTTTTATCAGTCTGAAGCAGAAAGAGCTGAGTAAAAAAAAGAAAATAAAGTGCAATGCGAAAATTGCTATATAATCTGTGATCACACTTTGATTTAGTGTAAAAATTTGAATTACTGGAATTCACCTAAATATCAAAAGGTAAATCTTAAAATAAATGCTTTGATTTTGCAACAGATAAAACAAAAGGATATTAATATATTGTCTAAAAGCTACAGGCAAGTAAGAAATTGTAATGAATCAATTTTTGCAGTTTTTATTTATTTAAAAAAAACTTTTATTAAAAGAAGAATTAAATTAAAATGATTCTAACTCTTTTCTTTTTATCTAAAATTAAATATTTTTTGCTTGTTTTCTGACTAAAAAGTTGAATCATAGTTGACTGTTTCAAAGTTAGAGATGTCGATCCCTTCTGCCAAAAAGAATTTATCTGTATCTTTGGTATTCTCTGTCTGAAGGGCAAAGGGTTTGGTAATAAGCATCATAGTTGACAAGTCCAATAGTAGAGATTCAGACATCTTTTGCCAATAAAAGCTCTAATTTTTTATTATTTTTTTTTGTTCTCTCTCTGTCTGAATTACTTTTTTTCAATAAAATGTTCAATTTTTTTATTATTTAGTTTTGTTACTTCTTTACTAGCCTGACACAAATTTTGTGGGGAAGGGTGTTCAAACAAGGTTCCCCCCCCCTTGGATGTGACACTGCTGTTTTCTGTTAGAATTACCGCAGTGTAGTGCAAAACTCATATGTAAAAAAAAATTATTTTGTAAAACTGAACTATTGGCAAATTCTCCTGTATAACTTTACCGCAGGTCGATTGGTGCAGCTTGGGTGTCTGATTACCAAAATCCGGTAGAGCAAAACTCATAATATAAACTAAAAATTCTTTTAAAAAACTGAGCTATTCTTTGGCATATTCTCATGTATAATTTCACTGTAGATCGATATGTACAGTTTCGTATTTTGTTTACCAAAATACGGTAGTGCCCAATACTCATAGTGTAAATAAATAATTCTTTTACAAAACTGAGCTATTGGCAAATTCTCATGTGCAACTACGGCAGATCGATATTTGCAGATTGGTTTCCTGTTTACCAAAATATGGTAGTGGAAAACTCAAAATGTAAGCCAAAAATGATTTTGCGAAACTGAGCTCTGGGTAAATTCTCATGTATAACTTCACGACAGATCAATTGGTGTAGTTAGGTTTCCTGTTTACCAAAATACGGTAGTGTAAAACTCATAATATAAACAAAAAGTTCTTTTGTAAAACTGAGCTATTGGCATATTCGCATGTATAACTTCACAGTGCATTGATTGGTTCGGTTTCCTCTCTACTAAAATATGGTTGTAATCCAAAATTGAAACCTCAATATTAAAACACTTTGCTACTTTGTATTAAGCTACTTAAGCTACTTAATATTTGTATTAAGCTACAATAATATTAAGCTACTTTTTCAAAACCAAATTCAGCTTCACTGTAGTTGATTAATTGTAATTATAGCTGATACAACATTCAAATTAACTTTCATTCGACTTCAAAACTCTTTAAATAGTCGTTTAGATTTCTTGTTCCGAATCAAATTCATTGGATAGCTTGTAGTTGATTCAAAAGTTGCCACATTATAGTCGATGCTGAATTCTGACCTTTTTACCACAAAAATATTGTTCGCACTAGCTATTAAGCATAAACCTAACTTAGCCATCTAACTAAACTTTAGTCTAACCATCATGGGTGCCCATAAGCTGAATTTTATGGGGCTTACCAGGCGTAATCGGCACTTCCAATGCTATATAATAGAAATCTCAAAACAAAAATATAAGGCAGCGTCATTCAGCCAGGGGGCTGATGCCCCCTCCCAACTTTTGGGTGCAATGTTAACCATAAACTTGGCCATTCAACTAACATAAATGGTATATTTTACGTATTTGGTTTTATATCGATAATCGCATTTCTATAGGTCTTTCATTTAATGTCTGAATAGGTCTTATCAAACTTTAGCCTTTTAAGTTGAAACACTGTAGATGGCGTTTTTAATAGTCAGTGCAATAGCTTTGACTTCGTAAAATGTATCTGAAGGAAATTAAAAACGAGAATTGTGGCTACATTTTGGTCATATATTTTGGGAGTAAAGCTTTAGCTTTCCTCAGAATACTTCTTTGCGGTCTTCTTGTTGACGAAATTATATGCTATTTAAAATATCCATCAGTGAAAACTAAAGGCTTTGTGATGACATTCAAGCCTTTGCAAGTTGAATCAATTTAAACTAACAAATTCAACCAAAGTTGCCAAACAGTGGGTAACTTATTAATCTTCCACCTTCAAAAGGATTTCGTTTTTGTAAAACAACGAAAGAATATTAATTAACTTTACAATAATGTTGCTATTGTCACTAGTTTATTGAAACTGTCCCTGTACCCAGAAACTCTTGAAATGAAGGGAGGGGAAACTCCCCCTCTTGAAATGGATATTTCATGTTGCCTTCGTTGTTTTTGGCAACTATGAACTGAGAAGCATCAACAGAACATGGTAAAATTAATTTTCTTTAGTTATCTCCAGATTATAAATCTTTAATGGTACAATTTAGATTATTGATGGTAACATGAATTCAAAGAGCATCAAGAAGTGACCCCCGTGGTAACTAAATTATGAAAAAAACTTCTGCAAATGCTGATAAATGTTCAAATATTTCGGCTTCATAACCAGAAGTCTTTAGAACGTGCTAGAAAAAAAGTAATCACACAAATGCTATACAAAGAAAAAGAAAAAACGAAAAGAACTTCACATATGTTGAAGTATTGTGGCGTTTTTCTCATCTTTTTATGCTATTTTCTAGTATGTGTTAATTTGTTCATTCAGCCATATTTTATTTTGTCTTTTTCATTTTTTTATCTGTTGATAAAGGCTTCTGGGTATGAAAGCAAACTAATTGAATATCTATTAGCATTTGTATTAAAGGGTGTTTGTTGAAGTTCAACGTCTTAAAATACCAAGCCCATCAAAATAAAGACATTAAGACCCAGTTTAGATGTTTTTATTTCCTGAAATCGTGATTCTATAAGATTTTTCTTTTGTTTCGAAATTATGAAGTTTTCAGGGCAGTACCACAATTGCCACTTCGAACCGTCAAAACAAATAAGCGAAAGCATTAGTTATATTTGAAATTGGAATTTGTCAATAAAAATTTTACTGTTTTTTTTACTGGTTTTTCGCCCACGTCTTTTTCAAGTTTAGCGCCAGTCATGCCCAAATCTGCATAACTACATATTGGGGTCGTTTTTTTTTTTTTATTAAGAATTGAATTCCCAATTATTTTTCTAGTATTTAATATATGTTTTACCGTGAATGTCTGCAAATTGGTGATTGTCCGAAATACTTTTTCTTCTCCTTGGAGTTTAGTCAGTATTGCGATTCGGTGATATAGATTTCCACTTTGCCATTTCAAATTTTCTGATTTCATTATTACTGTCCTTTTTACCTTAATTCAACGTTTTTACCCCGTTTCTGTTATTAAACGTTATTAAAACGTCTTTTTAAACGTTTCTATATTTTTTAATTTCATTCTATGTATTTTCTGTAGCCTTTCATTAAAGAAAAAATGTATTAATATTAGCGCACTGCCCTGGCTTCCAGCGGTTTCAAACAAATAACTTTGTTGTCAGCACTGCCAAAAACTTCTTTAAAATCTAATTATATTGGTGGTATCTAGAAATCAGACCCTTAGCATTGAAATATGCGTCAACGTGGATGTACTAGGTATTTCCAACGAAATCTGGACAAAAGCCAGCTTTTAACATTAGATGCCATGACCGAAAAAAGAATGACCGGAAAATTGCGTTTGATAAGAAAAGCATGGTATAAAAAAAAAAGTATTAGGTCAGTAGTAGTAATAGACATAGCATATATCTTGGGGAGATATATTTGCGGTCGGTCGTCATTACTCCAAAAATAGAAGAAAAAGAAAATTGATAGTTGGAACATTTGAATTAGAGCAAAAAACCACAAAATATGGCTTTGATTGTATGTTTTTAAAGTTTACTATGTTTAACACGTATATTATATAAAACGATTTATACAAGATTAGTTTAAATTGATTATTAAATAAGTTTGTGTATTATGTAAATAGAAGTAATTACAAATTTGAATTATGAAAAAAAAGAGGCAAAATATGGCCTTGTTCGTACATTTTTAACTGCCCCCCACTGCTAGATTTTTAAGAACCCTTTTTTGTATCTTAAAATACAGTCGAAAAAACATTGCCTCTTTCTAAATTCTCGTGAATAGGCGCCCCTGTCTCGAGTGCGTGCACGTTAGAATGTTGTATCTTTCTTGAATTTTAGTCAGCTCTAGTCAAGCTGTTTTCATTAACTAAAAACCATGTGTGTAGGTTCCAATAACTGGCACATTGCCACATAGTCTGCAGCGAATATTTACTGCTCATGAGTTGTTTTTAGTAATTTGTTTGATTTTTAACTGTTTTGTGACTCAATTTTTGTGCAATATTCAAGACCTGGAAAATAACTAGCAGTGGATAAAACCATGGAAGTAACAGATTGGACTTATAGTTTTTTGTGTATATGTGAGCTTCGTATATATTTGTGAGCTTCAAAGCATTAATACACTTATAAAACATATCCGTAATTTTTTCATGGTTGCTGAGGAGCAACTAATTACTGTCCTGGGGCTTTTTTTTATGGTAAATTTATCGTATTTTTATACAATATTATATAAATAGATTGTGACTGGATTCTTGTATTTTTGTTGCGCACTATTTAATGAATAGAAAATAAAGTATATCTTTTCTACTTGGCGCATATTTTAATGTATTTATTTTGGTTATAAGTAGGGCCATATTTTTAGCCCCTACTGGCCTAAAAGTATGGCCAGTAGGGCCATTTGTAATATTTTTTTCTTCTGAGATTGGTATCTGAAGCATCTTCAGAATCGATACAGGTAAGTAATATTTTAGATACTACAACTACTAAACACTCATTGCAGCACCAAGCCACCTGAGGCCAACACAGCTACACACGCTCCTCCTCTATCCTAAAAATCTATTCAAATCCTCCCTCTTTAAACCTTTCCAGGAAGTTCCCATATACTTTAAACCTCTTTATGACATCCTCCCACCCTAACCGTAGACAACCTGATTTCCGTTTAGCCCTAGACGGCTGGCTAAAAGGACATCTTCGACAATCTGTAATCCTTCATCCGCAGAACGTGCCCCAGCCATCTCAACCTTTCTCTCATCATAGCCCTAAAAATTGGGATTGAACCAAACTTTTCAAATAGGCTACTGTTTGAAATACGGTCTCTCAGCAGGGTGCCCAGAACAGTCAGTAGGCAATTTCTTCGGAAAACATATAGCAAATTTTCCTCCGCTTTTCGGAGCGCCCAAGCTTCAGAGCCATATTTGACCATTGTCATCACTGTAGCTTATAATATTTTAATCTTGATTCGCAGACTTTTCTTCCTGTTCTTCCAAACTTTTCTTAATTGTGAAAAAATACCCTGAGCCTTGGCTATTCTACTTTTAAGATTTTCACTGCTCCTATCGTCTTTACTTATAATACTACCAAGGTAAGTGAAGCTATCCACCTGATCGTCACCCAACGTCACCTTTTCATCTTCACCTATTCCTAGCCTTTGTGACTTAGTCTTCTTAACATTTATTTTTAAACCTCTTCTAGCACCCTGAACTTGCAAACCTCCAAAAAATCTTTCATTTTGCTCACACTTTCATCTATGATGCTTAAATCATCAGCATAATCAAAGTTCAGGAGGGTTTTTCCTTCCCATTTGATTCCGTGGTCTCCCATTGCCTTTCCTGTGTTTGTTAAGAATAAGTCCATCAGAATGATCCATATAAGATAAAGATAAGATAAGATAATATTTATTTTCAAAAAACTATTACAAGCTCTATAGAGCCGAATTCGCTTTATATGTCAGTAAAAGCTAAGAAAAAAAAAAATTCAAAACAGTATATTAAGTCAAAGACTTAAAATTAAAAGGAATGAAAAAAGCAAAATCATCAAAGATAAAGGGCAAATCAGTAAACTTAACAATTAAATTACAAAAACATTGCAGTAAATCAAAAAAGAATAAAAACGGCAATAGAGGAAAAGGGGAATTTGGCAAGTACATAGTCACGAATTATTATTAAGGTGTTCCAGAATAAAGGGTATAAAACTTTTACGAAACCTTTCTGTAGCCTTTCTAACAGCATGGATCGGAGAGTAAGTTGGAATTGCTAAGGAGGCTGACCGGGGGAGTGGAAGTCTAATGGGATTGTGAAAATCAGGGAGTAAGTCCTCAATACGGGAATTGGAAATGACTGATTTAGCGAAAAGCAGGCAAATTTTTTCCTTTTTTTCTTTTAAGGTGGTAATGGGTGCAGCTTTAAGGAGGAAGGAGTATGGAATTTTGCCTTCTTTGTAAATGATCCTGAGCGAACGCTTTTGGACCGACTCGATTTTGTCACTAAGTTCATTTGAAAGTTGCGAATGCCAGACCGGACATGCATATTCCAATAATGGCCTGATAAAGGATAAGTAAACACGGAGGGAATGTATCTTAGGACAATTAAATTTGTTTAGCAGCTTAAAAATGGATAGTGAAACATTTGCTTGTTTAACAATGTTGGAAACATGTGTGTCCCACTTAAGATCATTAGAAATTGTGGCACCAAGAAGCTTAACATGTTTCACTAGCATTTCGCTTGGGATCGGGTCGCATAAAGCAGGAGTAGATTTCAAGAAGTTGATCGTCATTATCTGCGATTTAGTGGGATTTACTGTCATATTTAGATTTTTAGATTCATCCGAACATTGGGTTAGGATTTCAACGGGGTCACTTTTAATATTCCTATGACATACTTCAAGGATCGACAAGTCATCCACATATTTCCATCTTTGGGGGAATTCCTTGCCAATTTCGTTAATCATGACAAGAAATAATAGTGGTTCCAATAAGGTTCCTTGAGGTATTCCAGAGTACCTAGGGAGGGGGTTAGAGAAGGTATTTTTGTATTTTACAACTCGTGATCTGTCTGAAAGGAACGATATAACAATATTTACTAAAAGTGGGTCAATTTCAAAGTTATCATGTAGTAAACGAATTAGGATAGTGTGGTCAACTAAGTCAAACGCTTTTCGGAAATCTACTAAAACCAGGTTTAGCCAAACATTTGGTTTCTCTAGTTCACTTAGGATCGTGTGAATCAAGTGTACAAGGTAATGGGTGGTGGAGGTTTTTCTTAAATTACCAAACTGTCGGATGTCAATGTGTGGTATAATTTTAAGCCAGTCACAAAGGAACCCTTCGTAAAGCTTAGAAAAAACTGGAGTGAGTGTAATAGGACGCATGTTGGTTATAGTCAGACTGGAAGATTACTTCAGGATGGGTGTTATAAAACCTATTTTCCAGCAACTTGGGAATTTACCAGATTTTGTAATTTGGTTAAAAATATTAGATAAAGGTCCATTAATTGTGTCTGAAAAGGCTTTAATCAAGCCAATTGGGATGTCTAATGGGCAAGTACTTGATTTTTTGAGCTTTCAGATTTTATTTATAACATCAGAGGGGGAAGTTTTGGGGAAAGAGTTGGAGGGAGGAATAGTTTGACCTGAGCCAGTGAAAGGGAGGAGACTTTGTACTATGGACGCAAGATGCAGGTTCAAATCGTTGGCTATCTTGTAAGGGGGCTCAGGGAGATGAAAATTAGCTTCAACAGGGTTTTTTCCGCAAATCTCTTTAATTTTCCTGTACCATTGTTTGGGTTTGTTAGAATACAAATCCTTAACCTTACTATTGTAATACCCAGAAGCTGCCTTTCTCAATTTTCTTTTCAGGAACTTTCTTAGATCAATAGCCTGTGTGATATGTCCTTGCTTGAACAAATTGATTTTTTTCCTTATCAGTTTTTTAAAAGTCGACGGCTATCACTTTAATATTAAATTGATGAATCCAGCCACTAACAAAGAAATGAATAAGAAATGCAGTGCAATGCATTATTATACCTATAGAATGATTCGGCAGGATGAAGAAAATTATATTTTAAAATGCCGTCAATTGTTTCACCAATACGTCGTTGATATGTATGCTAAAATTGAATCAGAACGTTTGCTATATATCCGCCTGAATCAGACCAAGCTCCGCTCTGAGCAATACATTCTTTTGCGAGATGCAGTTGTAAATGACGGTAATACCACAAACGTGGGAAGATTAACAATTTTACCTTCGTCATATGCTTGCAGTCCCCGTCATATGCATGAATATGCTGAAGATGCTATTGCGTATGTTCGTCTCTATGGTCGTCCAGATTTATTTATTACATTTGCATGTAATCAATCTTGGGACGAGATACAGCAGCTTTTACTTCAAGGACAATCGGCGGTTCATAGACATGACATTACGGCCCGTGTCTTCCGGCAAAAGTTGAAATCACTGATAAACTACATAGTAAAACTTGAAGTGTTTGGGTCAGTGCGATGCTGGATGTACTCAGTGGAAGGGCAAAAACGAGGTTTGCCACACGCACATATACTAATCTGGCTACATAAAAAAATTACTTCGAACGAAATTAATGATGTGATTTCCGCTGAAATACCTGATGAAAATGTCGATAAGGGGTTACATGATGTTATTTTAAAAAATATGATACATGGACCTTGCGGTGCACTGAACGAAAATTCACCATGCATGGCCAAAGGAAGGTGCACAAAGCAATATCCTCGACTTTTAGTATCCAACACAATTACTGGCAATGATGGTTACCCAAAATATAGAAGAAGATCTACTGAAGATGGCGGTAAAACAGCAATAATAAAGAAGCGTAACGGTACCACCATCGAAGCAGATAACCAGTGGGTTGTTCCATAAAACCCGTTATTATCAAAAACAATTAATGCACACTTAAACGTTGAATACTGTAACTCCGTAAAGGCAATCAAATACATATGTAAATACGTCAACAAAGGTAAGATATCGACGAAATCGTACAATATCAGGCTGGAAGATACATAAGCAGTAATGAAGCTGTTTGGCGAATTCTTTCATTTCCGATACATGAACATAGTCCAGCTGTTGTTCACTTAGCGGTTCATTTACAGAATGGTCAACGTGTTTATTTCTCGGAAACCAACGTGCAACAAAGAGCCCTGAATCCACCGGATACAAAGTTAACCGCTTTCTTTTCGCATTGCAAAAATGATTCTTTTGCAAAAAAACTGCTGTATACTGAAGTTCCTTCGTATTACACGTGGAATACTAAAAATAAAGTATTTGAACGTCGAAAACAGGGTAAGTCAGTCGACGGCCAACCTACCATCTTCAAAGATACTACGATAGGAAGACTCTACACCGTTCACCCCAATCAACATGAATGCTTCTTTCTACGCCTGCTTTTGGTGAATGTACCCGGTCCGACATCCTTTAAGTATTTGAGAACTGTAAACGGTACTATACATGACACTTACCGTAGTGCATGCCAAGCTCTGAATTTATTGGAGAATGACCAACACTGGGATAACTGCATAAATGACGCGTGCAAAACGTCAACTCCAAGTCAAATTCGTGCATTGTTTGACATCATTTTAACAACTTGCTCTCCATCAGCTCCTACAGAGCTATGGGAAAAATATAAGTAAAAAATGTCCGAAGATATACTCCATCGAAAACAGTTAGAGACGTCAGATATGACTTTTGATTTTACATCAGAAATTTATAACTACACTTTAGTTATTATAGAAGATTTGTGCGTACATATGGCAAACAAACCTCTTCAGGATTTGGGAATGCCTTCACCTAACCGTATCGCTGCTGTTTCGACATGTGTAGAATTGGATCGTGAACAAAGTTACAGTACGAGTGATCTATTGTCGTATGTACAAAATAACATTTCCAAGTTAACGTCGGAACAAAAAGACATTTATGATACGATAATGCATTGTGTCGATAACAACGTTGGAGAAATTTTCTTTTTGGATGCAAAAGGAGGTACTGGTAATACGTTTGTGATAAAACTGATTCTGGCATCAATTGGATCAAAAAATGATATAGCGTTGGCAATTGCGTCGTCCGGATTAGCCGCAACATTGCTGCCTGGTGGAAGAACTCCTCATTCCGCTTTGAAATTGCCTCTGAATTTGCATTCTACAGAAACTCCCACGTGCAATATTTCCAAATCATCTGGGATGGGTAAAGTATTGCAGCAATACAAACTTATTATTTGGGATGAGTGCACAATGGCACACAAAAAATCCCTCGAGGCTCTGGATCAATGCTTGAAAGATTTGCGAGGGAAGTCGAAACCCTTTGGCAGCACATTAATATTGCTTGCGGGAGATTTCAGGCAAACATTACCTATAATACCGAGATCAACCCCTGCAGACGAAATGAATGCTTGCCTGAAAAATTCTAATTTATGGGCACACTTAAAAACATTCAAATTGACTACAAATATGCGTGTCCGATTGCAAAACGATGACTCTGGTCAAACATTTTCAGATCAATTGCTGGCAATTGGAAATGGAAAGCTCCCAGTAGACTCAATTTCAGGACGTATACAACTACCTGCTGATTTCTGTAATTTAGTGACGTCCAAAAATGAATTGATTGAAAAAGTATTTCCGAATATTCTAAACAATTATAAAAATAATAAATGGCTAAGTGAAAGAGCGATTCTTGCACCCAAAAATATAGACGTCCACGAAATCAACAATATTGTTTTGACCAAGTTTCGAGACCAGGCAGTCCTTTACAAGTCAGTCGACACAGTTTTGGAACCAAATGAAGCGGTTAATTATCCATCTGAATTTTTAAATTCCGTGGATCTTTCAGGGTTTCCACCACACGTGCTACAACTAAAAATAGGGGTACCAATAATACTTTTAAGAAATATCAACCCACCAAAGCTTTGCAATGGCACGCGACTTGCCGTAAAAAAAAACATTGGAAAACCTGATAGAGGCCACAATCTTGACAGGGCCTTTTGAGGGTGAGGCTGTTCTTATTCCTCGCATTCCCATGATTCCAACGGATCTGCCTTTTCAATTTAAAGGAATGCAATTCCCAATTCGATTATCATTTGCAATCACCATTAACAAAGCTCAAGGTCAATCATTAGAAAAATGTGGTATAGATCTTAATACTGATTGTTTTTCCCATGGACAATTGTACGTTGCATGTCCGAGGGTCGGTAAAACTGACAATCTATTTATATGCAGCGACAATTTGACAGCGAAGAATGTTGTATATTCGCAAGTTTTACGCAGTTAATTTGTATTGTATCTATCTATCTATCTATCTATATAAAAACGAGTTGTGTGTATGCATGTTTGTTTTTTTTTTTGAAAATAGAGCCAATTGCCAGCAATTGATCTGAAAATGTTTGACCAGAGTCATCGTTACATAGACAGACAACTTATTTTTATATATATAGAAGATATATATATATATATATATATTAATATATATATATATATATATATATATATATATATATATATATATATATATATATATATATATATATATATATATATATATATATATATATATATATATATATATTTCTTTTTAGTTTTTTTGTAGTTTTTACCTTTTTTAGTTTTTTTCTTCTTTTGTATTAATGCTAAAGCCAAGGTTCAAACCTGGAGCCTCTCGGACCTAGAACCTGAAACATAACGCATTTCCAACTCAGCTACTTCGGCTTGAATACATTCGTTTTGAGCAGCTTCCTCGGGTGTTGCCATTGTAGGTTCTTCACTCATTTTACAATTAGAAATTTCTCTTTCAACGGTCTTCTTACAATTAAAAATTTGTCTTTGAACGATATTCTTAAATACCTGTGTCCTGGTCGTCATTTATATTCCCTGTGTCCCGGTCGTCATTTGTGTCCTGGTATTCCAGTCTGTAATTTCTCTTTGAGTGTCCCGGTCGTTATTTATATTCACTCTGTCCCGGTCGTCATTTGTGTCCCGGTCTGTAATTTCTCTTTGAGTGTTTTTTTCTTTTTAGTATTTTTTAGTTTTTTACATTTTTTCTTTTTTCAGTTTTCTTTTTCTTCTTTATTTTTCAGCTTCACTATGAAATACATATCGCCGAACCTTTGTTTATTTTAACTAAAATCTGGTAGGCATTGATGACCTTATCCAAGTCAAAATCCCATACCCAATCATCATCGCTATCATTTTCAGTTTTGATATGTTTTGACTCTCGCTGTCCAGGTGGATCTTCATCTAACTGCGCGGTTTTGCGTTCTTTAGCCTCAAGCCTGTTTCCTTGCTGTTCTTTTGATTCCTCGGCACGCTCTCTTTTCTGACTTTCTCTATCAGCAGCAAGTTTTTTGGCATAGACTCTTTGAGCATCTTAATCGGCTTTTGCCATTGTAACTTCATCAGTCATTTTAAACTTAAACATTAATAGATTTCTACGTGAACATATATGTCTTAAATATCTTTAATGACGTCACCGTCATAGCAAAAATGACGACAACTAACTTCATGACGTCAGCCGACACAGAAACATGACGTCACCGGATCCACAGACAGACAACTTATTTTTATATATATAGATAGATATATATATATATATATATATATATATATATATATATATATATATATATATATATATATATATATATATATATATATATATATATATATATATATATATATATATATATATATATATATATATATATATATCTATTCACAGGTGGGACACAGGGACACAACTACAATGGCGCGTAACTAATATGGCGCGTAACAACTTACGTGCGCGGGGGTTTGGGGGCATACGAAGCGCCACCTCAACAGCTAGTAGGGAATATAAATGACGACCGGGACACTCAAAGAGAAAGCGACCGGGACACAAGGAATGTTCGATTAGCAATCACCATCAACAAAGCACCGGGACACAAATGACGACCGGGACACAGGGAATATAAATGACGACCGGGACACTCAAAGAGAAATTACAGACCGGGACACCGGAACACAAATGACGACCGGGACAAAAATGACGTCCGGGACACCGGGACACAGGGAATATAAATGACGACCGCGACACTCAAAGAGAAATTACAGACTGGGACACCGGGACACTAATGACGACCGGGACACAGGGAATATAAATGACGACCGGGACACAGGGACACAACTACAACAGGGACGCCGGGGGGCACAGGGGGATATATAAATGACGTCGGGGACACAGGGATTTTTCGATTAGCAATCACCATGAACAAAGCTCAAGGGCAATCATTAGAATAATGAGGTATAGATCTGAATACAGATTGTTTTTCCCATGGACAATTATATGTTGCATGTTCAAGAGTCGGTATACCTGACAATCTATTTATATGCACAGACAATGGGACAACCAAGAATGTTGTATATTCGCAACATTTACGTAGTTAAAAAAATATATATCTATCTATATTCACAGGTGGGACACAGGGACACAACTACAATGGCGCGTAACTAATATGGCAAGTAACGACTTACGTGCTCGGGGGGGGGGGCTTGGGGGGGCAAAGCGCCCCCACCAACTAGGTGTTGGGGTGTCGCTAAGCACCACCCCAACAGCTAGTATAGATATAAAAATAAGTTGTTTGTCGACTGACGTCTTGTTTGTCCACTGACGTCATTATAAGGATTGAGCATTATGACGTCAGGTATGTATTTTGTATTTTTGTATATGACGTCAAAGGCTTTGTATATGACGGCAAAGGCTTTGTATATGACGTCATTATAATTATATAAGAAGGCGTTTCAAAGAGAAATTTTTATTACAGATCTTAAAATGACAGAACAAACAGTCGAGGAAGCTGTTCAAATAGTTAATTAAAAGAGAAATTTTAGTATAAATCCTACAATGGCAGAAGAAACAGCCGAGGAAGCTGCTCAAAGAGTTAATGCCAAAAGGCTTGCGGCTAAAGAACACAAAACCGCGCAGTTAGATGAAAATCAATCTAGACAGCGAGAGTCAAAACGTATCAAACTGAAAATGATAGCGATGATGATTGGGTTCGGGATTTTGACTTGGATAAGGTCATCAATGCCTACCAGATTTTAGTTAAAAAAACAAAGGTTCGGCGATATGTATTTCATAGTGACGAAAGACAAGCCAAGGTAAAATAAACCAAACAACTTGAAAGTGATACCGATGATAAAAAAACGACGTTGAAAGGACTATCGTTTCCCAGTTGCAACATCTTTTCAACAAAAATAATAATTTAGTGCTTCTGTTCAAAACAGCAATCGAATTGATGCCTACTGATACGCAACTATCAACGAAGTGGCAATCGTTATGGTCGGTGATCAGTTCTTACGCGAAACAATCAGTTGACAAGAATTGCTTAAACTCATCGATGCTACGATAACCTACAATATCCTATCATTTTTTGGGATGGAGCCGACGGCTATCACTTTAATATTAAATTGATAAATCCAGCCACTAACAAAGAAATGGATAAGAAATGCAGCGCAATGGAATATTATGCCTATAGATTAATGATTCGTCATTTATTACATTTACATATAATCCATCTTGGGATACAACAGCTTTTACATCCTGTACAATCACCGGTTCATAGACATGACATTACGGCCCGTGTCTTCCGGCAAAAGTTGCTCTCCTTCATCTCCTACAGAGTTATGGGAGAAATACAAATCGCAAAAGGCCTACAATATACTCCACCGAATGCGGCTAGAAAGGTCAGGTATGACCTTGGACTGTGCTTATCTATTGCAAACAAACTTCTCAAGCATTTGGGAATGCCTTCACCTAATCGTATTGCTTCTATTTCTACATGTGTAGAATGGGATCGTGAACAAAGTTACAACACAATTGATCTATTGTCGTATGTTACAGACCGGGACACCGGGACACAAGGAATATAAATGACGACCGGAACACTCAAAGAGAAATTACAGACCGGGACACAAATGACAAGCGGGACACAGGGAATAAATGACGACCGGGACACAGGACTACAACTACAACGGGGACGCCGGAAGGGCACATGGGGGATATATAAATGACGACGGGGACACAGGGAATGTTCGATTAGCAATTACCATCAACAAAGCCCAAGGGCAATCGTTAGAAAAATGCAAAATAGATCTGAATACGGATTGTTTTCCCATGGACAATTATATGTTGCATGTTCAAGAGTCGATAAACCTGACAATCTATTCATATCCACAGACGATGGGACAGCGAAGAATATTGTATATTTGCAAGTTTTACGTAGTTAAAAACATGTATATATCTATCTATATTCACAGGTGGGACACAGGGACAAAACTACAATGGCACGTAACTAATATGGCGCGTAACGACTTACGCGCGCGAGGGGTTGCAAAGCGCCCCCACCAACTAGGTGTTGGTATGGCACTTCGCGCCACACCAACAGCTAGTATATATATATATATATATATATATATATATATATATATATATATATATATATATATATATATATATATATATATATATATATATATATATAATATTGCCCCCTCTATATTCTTATGAATTGAAGAACTGGCGACACAATTATACACTAAAGTATTTTTTTACAGGAAAAGATACCAACCAGAGGTTTTAGCTGTCCAGTGATGATAAGTAGTATTTAAAAAAAAGTTGAGAAATTGTCTAAAAAATATTGGGATTAGTCTAAAGAGGCAGAGGGGGAGAACAATACTGTAATATCCAGCTGTGCGAAAGTGGAACCAGGTTTGTAGCCCCACGGACAGAGCTATTCACATGTTCTAAAGTTCCCTACATAAAAGTCATCTATAATCATAAATAGGAGCTATTTTTATTTCTAGATTTCTTTTGCTTAATTTTGTCAGTCACACTCTTACCACTTACGAAAAATGCAACAGATATAGCTTCAACTATTTCAAAAAAAGTTAAAACGGACGCACCAAGAAGAAGGCCAAGAGAACCGCCAATGTCACAAAGCAAAGGAATTGATGTGTAATAGATTGATTCTTTAATGTCGTCAAAAGTCAAATCCTGAAATGAAAAAAAAAATATGGTACATTAGAAATTTAAGTCTCCATTCAAATGTCGTGACTGCATCAGACAAAGGAAGGATCATTCTATTGTTCAAATATTTTCTGGCAATGAATTACAAATAAGGAGGGATTCAGCCCAATTTTAACCAAAATTCTGGAAAAAAAAGTGTAACAAAAATTAATAGAACAAAATGTTTGGTTTTTGCTGGCTCCAAATATGTAAAATTCATTAAGCTTAGTTTTGCCCATCAAAAGCTATGAAACGGAGAAAATTTAACCGATTTTTGAGTAAGATGTGAAATACCCAACAGAAGCGAGTTATACTAATGAAAATCTCACTACTGAATTGAGCATATAAGTAAACCCTTATGGAGAAGTTTTCAGCTCCTGTATCGGAATAACAGCGGTAGCTTGCAACAGTAAGAGACGATCACATCCCATTGTAAGAAACAAAATAGCCCATAACTCCTAAAACTAGAGTCAGATCAAAAAAAGAAGTACACTATTACAACTTCCTTGTCTAATACCCCTATGTAGGAAACTAACTTTCCCTGGGCTTGAGTAACAAGGAAAATATATTGGTTTGAAAATAAAAAGAAGTAGGTGTAACCACGATATTCTGCATCGACAGCTTCTTTTTTCTTTTTTTTTCTTTTTTTTTCACCTCAGCTAGGTTGGCACTGGAAAATCATAGACAGCTGTTGAATGACTAATTTGAAAGGAAATTGATGAGTTTAAAAACATTTCATAATTAACAAAAATAACTTCAAAAACAATTTATGTTTTTACGAAAAACTTTCTTTTACTATAGCTCTGTAATAGCAAATTTTTTATTAACATCTTGCCTCCTGGAACCAAACTTTTTTTGGCTTGTCTCCTAAAGTGCCTTATCTCCAACGTTTTGCTTTATTTTCGTAGATTTTTTTTAGTTCTCAGTTCATGATCACTAAAGTTATTTTGTAAAGTGCAACATTATTTATGGTGTCTGAGCAATAATTTTCATTTTTTAATAAAAAACTAGAAAAATACCTAAAGATTTAAAAGTTAGTTTCAATTATAAAATACTACTACTACTACTACTACTACTAATAACTCACTGCAGCACCAAGCCGCCTGAGGCCAACACAGCTACGCACGCTCCTCCTCCAACCTAATCTATTTAAAGCCTCCCTCTTTACACCCTCCCAGGAAGTTCCCATTTCCTTTAAATCCTTATTTATGACATCCTCCCAACCCAGACAAGGACGACCTGCTTTCCGTGTAGCCCCAGACGGTTGGCCAAAAAGGACAATCTTCGGTAATCTGTCATCCTTCATCCGTAGAACGTGGCCTAGCCATCTCAACCTTTCTTTCATTATAGCCCCAGAAAGCGGGATTGAACCACACTTTTCGTACAACCTACTGTTTGAAATACGGTCAGTCAGCCAGGTACCCAGAACAATCCGTAGGCAATTTCTCTGGAAAACATCTAGTAAATTTTCATCTGCTTTTCGGAGTGCCCATGCTTCAGAGCCATATTTGACCACTGTCATCACTGTAGCTTCCAATATTCTAATCTTGGTTTGTAGGCTTATCTTTCTATTCTTCCAAACTTTTTTTAACTGTGAAAAAACACCCTGAGCTTTAGCTATTCTACTTTTAACATCTTCACTGCTCCCACCATCTTTACTAATAATACTACCAAGGAAACTGAAGCTCCCAACCTGATCAATCTTTTCGTTACCTAATGTCACCTGTTCATCTTCACTTATTCCTAGCCTTAGTGACTTAGTCTTCTTAACATTAATTTTCAAGCCTATTTTAGCACCCTGAACTCGTAAAACCTCTCAAGATTCATTCATTTTGCTCACACTTTCATCTAATATGCTTAAATCATCAGCATAATCTAAGTCCAGGAGCGTTCTTCCTCCCCATTTGATTCCATGGTCTCCAATTGCCTTTCCTGTGCTCCTTAAGACGAAGTCCATCAAAATGATCCATATAAAGGGGGATAGAACACAACCCTGCTTAACTCCTGATTTAATACAAAACCAGTTGCTAACCTCATTTCCTACCTTAACCGCAGCAGTATTATTCTCGTACATAGCGCAAATCACTTTAATGTATTTTTCTGGTATACCATATAACGATAAGACCTTTGTTAACGCTGTTCTATCAACAGAATCGAAAGCTTGCTCATAATCGATAAAACTAAGGACCAAAGGTGTTTGACAACGAAGGGACTTCTCAATTATTAACCTAAGAGTGAAAACATGGTCGACACATCCTCTACCTTTTCTATAACCGCATTGTTCTTCCCTTAAAACTTTGTCTACAGTATGTCTCAGTCTAAAAAGTATCATATTACTCAGTAATTTGCTACCTACAGAGACCAGACTAATGCATCGATAATTACGACACTCACTCTTGTCACATTTCTTAGACAGTGGTTTAATTAAGGTTTTCCTAAAATCATTGGGTACTTCCTCTTTTTCAAAAATCATGTTCATAACCTTCAGTAGCTTATTCCTAACCTCAGAGCCACCATATTTAAGGAACTCATTAATCATACTATCAGCACCTGGGGCCTTATTATTTTTTAATCCTTCTAGTACTGTCGCTAATTCTTCCTCACTAAACAAATCTTCCTTCACATCCAAGGTATCACAAACATTTTCATTTTCATCTATATCTTTTCCTGCAACTGTATCTCGGTTTAGCACATTCTCAAAATGTTCCACCCATCTTTCTTTAACTTTTTCCTTATCACTAATTGTGGCCCCATTTCTATCTTTAACTGGGACTAGTCCGGATTGGCTACTCCCTTTCAATTTATTAACATACCAGTATAATATTTTACTATTATGCCGTCTAGCCGCATCTTCCAGATCCTCAGCAATTTTATCCATCGCCTCCATTTCACATCTCCTTAGTTCATATTTTAATGCTTTCTCCACTTTCTTTACATTCCTTTTGTTTTCATATGACCTATCACTCAGATAATTCTTATACAAACCCCTTCTACTCTCTATTAAACCTAAAGCTTTTTCACTAATATTCCTAGTTGCTGTCTTAGCACTCTTCCCTAGGACACCATCAGCAACTTCACAAATTGTTTTTCTGAAATTATTCCATCCATCTTCCACATTGTCAAATTTTAAACCCTCAAGTTTAGTGCTCAATTGTTCCTGGAATTTTTGTCTCAAATTTTCATCCTGAAGTCTACCAACATCATAACTTTCCGGGAGGGAGTTACCCTTCCGAAATTTCAGCTTTAAATTAACCTTAGACACTACTAGATGGTGATCTTTACTTTTAACATCAATAACGGCACTCCTATACACCCTAGTATCTTGTATTGATCCTGCTAGTCTTCTGTTTACAATAACATAATCAATAAGGTTTGCTGTCTTACCATCACGTGAATACCATGTCAACTTATGGGCCATTTTGTGACCAAACACCGTATTGGTTATAACTAGGTTGTTATACCTACAAAATTGCAAAAGCCTATAGCCATTACTGTTTTCTTTTCCTACACCAAATTTACCTAGGCTAGGATACCATCTATCCCTATTTCTACCAACCTGGGCATTAAAATCTCCTAGCAAAAACACCATATTTCTACCTGGTACCCTCTCTATTTGCTCCTGTAACTGTAAGTAAAATTCATCTGAGTCACTAGTATCTCCATCAGTTGGTTCAATGGGGCATATACTATTATAACTGATACCCTAAACTTTTTAGTCATAAAATGAGCAATTAGTATTCTATTATTAATACCTTCCCAGCCTAAACAAGACTTAGTAGCTTCCTTATTCATCATGAGCCCTACTCCCTGTCTATGTGCCCCATCCTTCCTGCCTGAGTAAACAAATTCTATGTCATTATAACATAAGACGTAATAATTAAATGCACTATTTATATATTTATATTATTTATATCTTTCGCAAGGCAATTTTATTTTATTTTAGTTCTCAGTTCAGGATCGCTGAAGTTATTATTTAAAAGGCAATAATATTTATGGTGTTCGAACAAAAACTTTAATCAAACAGTTTGTGGTAACGAACTGTAGTAAGGAGCGACCCGGCTCAATAGAAACAAAAACTCAAAAAAATTGAATTTTGATACCAATAGCTACGTCAAAAGAATTGCATTTTAATGCTGATTTTAAATATATAAGTTTCATCACGTTTAGTCTTACCCATCAAAAGTTACGAGCGTGAGAAAATTTGCCTTATTTTAAAAATAGGGAGAAACACCCCCTAAAAGTCATAGAATCTTAATTTTAATAGTATTTTTTGCCAGAAGGCAGATCACGGATGCGCGTTTATTTGTTTTTTTTTTCCAGGGGTGATCGTATCGACCCAGTGGTCCTAGAATGTTGCGAGAGGGCTCATTCTAACGGAAATGAAAAGTTCTAGTTCCCTTTTAAAGTGACCACAAAAATTGAAGGGCACCTGGGCCCCTCCAACGCTAATTATTTTCCCAAAGTCAACGGATCAAAATTCTCAGATAGCCATTTTTTTTCAGCGTAGTCGAAAAACCTTATAACAATGTCTTTGGGGACGACTTATTCCCCCACAGTCCCCGTGGGAGGGGCTACAAGTTACAAACTTTGACCAGTGCATACATATAGTAATGGTATTGGGAAGCGTACAGACGCTTTCAAGGGCATTTTTAGGTGGGGGGGTTGAGAAGAGGGGGATATGTTGGGGGAGCTTTCCATCGAGGAATTTGTCATGGGGGAAGAAAATTTCCATGAAGGGAGTGCGGGATTTTCTAGCATTATTAAAAAAAAACAATGAAAATTTAAATATGAAAAAAAATTTCAACTGGAAGTAAGAAGCTGCATTAAAACTTAAAGCGAACAGAAATTATTATGCTTATGAGGGGCTCACCTCTTTGTTCTTTACGCTAAAGTATTTTTAGGTCAAACCCACTGCGCCACCACAGGACTCTTTTTTTAAGTTATTTTTTAGTTTTTCTGTTTTTAGCTTTTTTCTTTTTTAGTTTTTTGTTTTTTTAGGTTTTTTTTCTTTTTTAGTTTTTCTTTATTTTTTTTAGTTGTTCTTTTTTTAGTTTTTTTATTTCTTTTTTTTTAGTAGCTTGGCAATGGAACATCATAGAGCTTTTTAATGGCTCATTTTAGAGAAAATTAAAATTAGAGAAAATTAAAATTAAATTAGAGAAAATGGGACCGCGAAGAATGTTGTATATCCACAAGTTTTACGCAGTTAAAAATTAGCACCTTGCATACATGTTCCTTTAGAGGGGGGGGGGGTAGGCTTGCGACTCAGAAATAAATTACCAAAAGAAAGATTGTCGATGTATTTACAAGAGCAAGGCGAAACTGGGCTTGCGCCTGAAAGAGACAGTAAAAATTTGCTGGATCTCCCAGGGTTTCCACTACACGTGCTACAACTAAAAAAAAGATGTAACAATAATCATATTGCGAAATATTAAACCACCAAAGCTTTAAAACGGCACACCACTTGCGGTAAAAAAACAAACAATGGAAAACGTAATGGAGGTAACAATCTTAACAGGGCCTTCCGAGGGTGAGGCTGTTCTTATTCCTCGCATTCCCATGATTCTAACAGATCTGCATTTTCAATTCAAAAGATTACAATTCCCAATTTGGTTAGTATTTGCAATCACCATCAACAAAGCTCGAGGGCAAAATCTATTTATCTGCAGAGACAATTATTTATTATCTATACATAAATAATCATGTGTTCTTTGGATGATGACAATCGTAACATAATTTGTAGCTGTAACAACCAAAAACATTAACCCTTTTAAAAAACCACTGCTAGTCATCAACATTATGAGCACCATCTCGATGAAGGTGAAAACAACTAAATTTTGAACTGTGCGTCTTGTTAGTACATAGCTTCTGTAGATAGCCATAATAAGTCCGTAAATACCAATAAGAATAATAAACACTAAGGCTTTTAACAAGCCACTGCTATTCATCAAAACTATGTTTAGCACCAAGGCAGTCAAGAAAACGACAGTACGATTAAATCCATCTATTATCCTATATATGTTTCGTACAGCTTCTTTACATGTATCCATTGTATCCATAATCGATGAATAAAATTGATTGGTTAAAACGGTTTAGAGAAATGCTTAAGAATTAAATAAAATAAAATATGCTTTAACATTTTCGTGTAAATTTGTTGGTTCAGTTCTAAAAGAGGAAGAGTTGCAAAAATGCTATGGATATTTTTCCATTTTATGTAATAGGATTAAAGGTTTTAACTAAGAACCAATAATTTAAAAACGATTTAAAATTTTTTAAGGCAATTCTCCCCGTTTTTATTTATAAGGCACTATGCCGATCCTTGATGATGTAAAAATGAAATCCAGGTTTTATCTTAAATACACAAGATGATGTTAATAAGACTCGTTATTCAACTGTTAAACAAAAATGCAGTTTTTTGTTAAAATTGATTTTATTTTAAAAATAATTTCTGTGTTAATTACAAAAATTTTCTAAACGCATTACATAAAGTATCGATTAATTGTAAACGGGAAATATTATTAGTTTTATTGGTATCTTGAATGCAGAGATAGCTGAAACCTAGTAAAGATCAAAAAATGGCACATATTGGACTTACTTAGCTGCCTCGTTCTTTGGAGTTTGTCTCTTACTACTCCAAATAAGAAAAACCCATAGGCTTTTTCCTGTTTCAAAGCGTTTTATTACGGTTATTTATTGTACAGTTTGTCTAGGCTAAATTGTTTTGTCCTAAATTATATTTTTATGCTTGTTTTTCAAGTGAAGAAATGTATAACTTGACTTGTCCAAGAATAGAATCCTATCCTCTTTTGCCAAATAAAGGGTCTTTGCAGATTTCATCTTCTCCACAGAAAGAAATCACCAGAAATGAAAATAAAAACTATACAAAAAATACTGTAAAATTTATGGTTACATTTTGATTTAGCATTAAAATTCGAATTCCCAAAATTTACCTAGATATTAAGACGCAAATCTTAAAATGAATGCTTTGGTTTTATAATAGATAAAAGACAAGAAAATAGATATATTGTGGAAAAGTTACAGGCAAGTAAAAGATTGTATTTTTTTTTATTTTTGCAGTTGTTATTTATAAAAAATTCTTATGAAAAGACATATTTTCTGAATGTCAACGTTAATCATAATACTAATTTAAATCTTAGTTTAATTTTTTCTAAATATTGTTTTATCTGAAATTAGGATTTTTGTTTTCAGTTGTTTTCTAACTAAAGACTTGTCAAATAGATGACACGTTCAAGAGTAGAGATTTTGACTTCTTTTGCCAAAATACAGTTATATGAATTTTTCGGTTTTCTCCATCCGAAGCACTGTGGGCTCAGTAAAAGCAAAATAAAATACTATACGAAAATGAATGTAAAATTTATCATCAAATTTCATTTTAGCATAAAAAGTTGAATTACTGGAATTCATCTAAGTATTAAGACGCAAGTATTAAAATAAATGTTTTGGTTTTGCAATTAATACAGAAAAATATAGATATATTGTGAAAAACCTACAGGCAAGTAAGATATTATAACTGTATTAATTTTTGCAGTTGCTATTTATAAAAAAAATCCTCTTTTCCTTAAAAAATTTATTCGAATTCCTGAAATGAATATCAATTTAAACCTTAATTTAATTTTTTCTAAATCCTGTTTGATCTAAAATTAGTAGTTTTTTACTACTAGGTTTTTTTTTTACTTGTTTTGTAACTTAAGATTTGTGCAATATTGACACGTTCAAGCTTAAAGATTTTGACCTTTTTAGCCAAAAAACAAAAGTTCTCTGAATTTTTTGGTTTTCTCCATCTGAAGCAGAAAGAGCTGAGTAAAAAAACAGGAAAATAAAATGCTATGCAAAAATTGCTATAAAATCTATAAAATCTATGATCACACTTTGATGTAGCGTCACATATATATACGAAGCTCACAAATACATAAAAAAAACGACAAGTCCAATCTGTTACTTCCATGGTTTTATCCACTGCTATTCATTTTCCAGGTCTTGGATATTGCACAAAAATTGAGTCACAAAACTGTTAAAATGAAAAGAATTACTAAAAACAACCCATGAGCAGTAAATATTCGCAGCAGACTATGTGGCAATGTACCAGTTATTGGAACCTACACACATGGTTTTTAGTTAATGAAAATAGCTTGACTAGAGCTGACTAAAATTCAAGAAAGATACAACATTCTAACGTGCATGCACTCGAGAGAGGGTATCGATTCACGAGAACTTAGAAAGGGGCAATATTTTTTCGTCTGTTTTGTAAGATACAAAAAAAACGTTCTTCAAAATCTTAGAAATTTTATTTGCTTTATTAATCAAACATCTTTGAAAGAAAAACTTGAATAGAACACAAGGGACAATAAGAATCCATATATAGCACCTATAATACTCATATGGTTCAAACACAAAGCCTAAATTTTTTACATAGACGGTGGCAATCGTAAAATAATTTGTAGCTGTAAGAGCCAAAAACGGTAGCGCTTTTAAAAAACTACTGCTAGTCATCAACCATACGTGCACCAACACGATGAAGGTGAAAGTTTTTAACTATGTCATAATAATCGTAGAAAGCCATAATAAGTCCGTAAATAGCAATAAGAATAGTAAACACTAAGGCTTTTAACAAGCCACTGCTAGTCATCAAAACTATGTTTAGCACCAAGGCAGTAAAAAAACGACAATAGGATTATCCTGATTAAAGGACTATCCTGATCCTTGATGAAGTAAAAATGAAATCCAGGTTTCATCTTAAATACGCGAGATGATGTTAATAAGATTTGTTACTCAAGTGTTAAACAAAAATTAAGTTTTTTGTTAAAATTGATTTAATTTAAAAAATGATTTTTGTGTTAATTACAAAAAGCTTCTAAGCGCATTACATAAAGTGTCGGATAATTGTAAACGGGAATTATATAGGTTTTATTGGTAGCTTGAATGCAGAGATAGCCGAAACCTAGTAAAGAACAAAAAATGGCACATATTTGACTTACTTAGCTGCCTTATTCTTTGGGGTTTATCTCTTACTACTCCAAATAAGAAAAACCCATAGGCTTTTTCCTGTTTATAATTTCCGTTGAAAAAATGTTTCTCTTCAAATATTTTATATTATTATATTCAAGAGTGAGCTATAGCCTATAGAAATTATAGTAAAAAATTAACTCCTACCCTTAGGAACCGAAATATTAAAAAAAAAGCAATTTTTAACAAAAACAGAATCATCATGTGTGTGATGATTTATAATAAGAAACGGACTCTTGCCTACACTAACTTGCATAGTCAACTTGAGTATAGTAAATAATTTCCGAGACCACACTGGCTAATCATGACAAAAAACACAAAATCACAAAGAAAAGAAGAACGAGGACAATAAACATCCAGTGAAAAAATTGAAAATTATTCAAATATTTAGGTCAAGAATTTCACTTAACCGTCCTCGGTGCAGAATAAACTGATAAAAATACAATAAGAAACCCTTAAAACAAAATACAAAACTAAAATATGATGACCTTTTCTCGGTAACGGTGAAAGGGTAACTGAATAAAAAAATAAGTCTAAACGACATTTCACAATTTTATCTTGATTACTTACTCTTAAAGGCTAATCTCTTTCTAGGTAGAATATTATCAGATATTTTATTTGATTGTGCAACAAAATTTGTGGATTTATATGAAAACGATCAGAATTAATCATTTTGTCATAAATGGGCCTTAGAGAAATTTCGCCCGTGTCTCTATTGAGAGCTACCTTTTGGTGTATGTGCATTTTTATCTCAACTGCTCCCCAGAAAACTTGCATGAGACCTTTAGGGGGGGCAATAATAGAGGTGCTGTCAAATAAGTTGAAATGGTAGGGATTATCGTACAAATGTTTAGCCAAGGCGGAATAAAAAAATCTCAGGCATTTTGCGTAGGCTCCTGGCCTTGTCTATTGAAGATCTATGTTCAAAAGCTTCTCTCCTAGTTGATTTTTATATAAATTTAGAAGTCTGTAACAACACCCTAAATGTTTTACATAGATGGTGCCAATCGTAAAATAATTTGTAGCTGTAAGAGCCAAAAACACTAGCGCTTTTAAAAAACCACTGCTAGTCATCAACCATACGTGCACCAGCACGATGAAGGTGAAAACAACTAAATTTTGAACTATATCTCTTGTTAGTACATATGTTTCGTAGATAGCCATAAGAAGTCCGTAAATAGCAATAAGAATAATAAACACTAAGGCTTTTAACAAGCCACTGCTAGTCATCAAAACTATGTTTAGCGCCGAGGCAGTAAAAAAAACGACAATAGGATTAAAGCCATCTATTATCATATATATCTTTCGCACAGCTTCTTTACATGTATCCATAATCGATGAATAAGATTTATTTGTTAAAACGGTTTAGCGAAATGCTTAAGATCTAAATAAAATAAAATATGTTTTAACATTTTCGTGTAAATTCGTTGGTTCAGTTCTAAGTGGAAGTGTTGCAAAAATACTATGGATATTTTTGCATTTTATGTAATAGGATTAAAGGTTTTAACTAAGAACCAATAATTTAAAAATCATTTAAATTTTTTTTAGGCAATTCTCCCTGTTTTTTTATTTATGAGGCACTAAGCCGATCCTTGATGAAGTAAAAATGAAATCCAGGTTTTATCTTAAATACGCAAGATGATGTTAATAAGATTCGTTACTCAACTGTTGAACAAAAATGCAGTTTTTTGTTAAAATTTATTTTATTAAAAAAATAATTTCTGTGTTAATTACAAAAATTTTCATAGCGCATTACATAAAGTATCAGTTAATTTTAAACAGGAATTATATAAGTTTTATTGGTATCTTGAATGCAGAGATAGCTGAAACCTAGTAAAGATAAAGAAATGGCATATATTGGACTTACTTAGCTGCCTCATTCTTTGGGGTTTGTCTCTTACTACTCCAAATAAGAAAAGCCCATAGGCTTTTTCCTGTTTATAATTTCCGTTGAAAAAATGTTTCTCTTCAAGTATTTTATATAATTATATTCAAGAGTGAGCTATTATAGTAAAGTAAATTTATCTTGATTTGCATACTTAATATATTAGAATTAATTATAAATATGTGCGTCTGATTGAAAACAATCACTCTGGTGAAAATTTTTCAGATTAATCGCTAGCAATTGGAAACGGAATGTTCCCAGTTGACTCAATTTCAGGACATATACAACTGACTCCTGAATTCTGTAATTTAGTGACGTCAAAAAATGATTTGGTTGAAAAGGTATTTCCGAACATTCTAACCAATTATAAAAATCATAGATGGCTAAGTGAACGAGCGATTCTGGCAGCCAAGAACAAAGGCGTCCACGAAATCAACAATATTATTCTGAACAAGATTCGAGACCAGGCCGTTATTTACAAGTCAGTCGACACAGTTCTGGAATCAAATGAAGCGGTTAACTATCCATCAGAATTTTTAAATTCCCTAGATTTCCCAGAGCTTCCGCCATACGTGCTACAACTAAAAATAGGCGTACCAATAATACTGTTGCAAAATATTAACCCACCAAAGCTTTGCAATGGCACGCGACTTGCCGTAAAAAAAAAAACAATGGAAAACCTAATAGAGGCAACAATCTTGACAGGGCCTTCTGAGGGTGAGGCTGTACTTATTCCTCACATTCCCATGATTCCAGCGGATTTGCCTTTTCAATTTAAAACATACGAATTTTTTCCCCAGGGACAAATTATATGTTGCATTTTCAAGGGTCAGTAAACCGGACAATCTATTTACATACACATAGAATGGGACAGCGAAGAATGTTGTATATCCACAAGTTTTACGGAGTTAAAAATTAGCACCTTGCATACGTGCTGCTTTAAAGGGGGGGGGACTTAGGCTTGTGGCTCAGAGATAAATTGCCAAAAGAAAGCGTGTTGATGTATTACAATAGCAGCGCGAAGCTTGGCTTGCGCCTGAAAGAGAAAGAAAAAAAAAGCGTGTCGAATAATTACCAGTTGTATATCTGCAGGTTTTACGCACTTAAAATTAAGCACCTTGCACAGGTGTTGCTGGAGCACGTTCCGGAGAAAAATACTAAAAAATAAAGTAGAAAAAAAACAATTAAAAAAGGTAAACAACTAAAAAAAACTAAAAAGAAAAAAAGATAAAACTAAAAAAGAAAAAAAAATAATTAAAAAACAAAGGATTACAAGAATTCAAAACATTAAAAAAGAAAACCAAAATTTTGAAGCTTAGTAGATATCATTGTTAGAAGTTTTACTTGCTTTAATAATCAAACATCTTTGAAAAAACTGGAATAGAACACAAGGGACAGTGAGAATCCATATAAAGAAGCCTGCCGCGTGCCGTGCTGGGGCCCGGCGGCGAAGCCGCTGGGTCCCAGCTAGTATTAAAGCAAAATGTAATTTTTAACCAAAAACACAATCATCATATGTATGATGATTTATACCAAAAAACAGACTCTTGCCTATACTAATTTGCGTAGTCAACTTGAGTATAGTAAATAATTTCTGAGACCACACTGGCTAATCATGACAAAACACAAAATCGCAAAGAAAAGAAGACTGAGGACAACAAACAGCCAGCGCAAAAATTATTCAAATATTTAGGTCAAGACCTTCACTTGACCGTCCTCGGCTCAGAATAAACTGAAAAAAAATACAAAAAAACCTTAAAACAGAACACAAAACTAAAATATGATGACCTTTTCTCGGTAACGGTGAAAGGGTAACTGAATAAAAAAAAAAGTCTAAATTACATTTCACAATTTTATCTTACTTACTCTTAAAGGCTAATCTCTTTCTAGGTAGAATATTATCAGATATTTTATTTGATTGTGCAACAAAATTTGTGGATTTATATGAAAACGATCAGAATTAATCATTTTGTCATAAATGGGCCTTAGAGAAATTTCTCCCGTGTCCCTATTGAGAGCTACCTTTTGGTGTATGTGCATTTTTATCTCAACTGCTCCCCAGAAAAATTGCATGAGACCTTTAACGGGGGCAATAATGAAGGAGCTGTCAAATAAGTTGAAATGGTAGGGATTATCGAACAAATGTTTAGCCAAGGCGGAATAAAAAAAAAATCGCAGGTCTTTTTCGTAGGCTCCTGGCCTTGTCTATTGAAGATCTATGTTCTACAATTTTCTCTCCTAGTTGCTGTTGGATTCTTCTAATATAAAAACAGCCACAAGAACAGGGAATTCTATAAACACTACTATTCAGAATGGGGCTAGTTTTATCTTTGCCCTTATTGAAAAAGCTCTGTATTTTATTTGAATGTTTAAAAGTGACATTAAGTTTATGGTCTTTAAGTATTTTTTCTTTAGTTTGTCACTCAGTTTTCGAATGTAGGGTAGAACAGTGAAAAGTTTCCTCTCATCCATCCATGGTATGATATCTATTAGGATGTGTAGAGCTGATGACTTCTTTTCTGCCTTTTTTTTTGTCTTTTCTCTATAATGGTTTCAAGTAATTTTATAGGGTATCCATTGCACAATAAAATATCTTTAATATAGTTCGATTCGAAGACTATTCGAGGCTCTCAGCACATTCTTATAACTCAGTCAACCAAAGACTACTCTTTGTCAACCAAAGTCAACCAAAGTCAAAAATAACTGCTCCTTTTTTATGCAGGGAGAGTGGTTGGAGGAAAAATGTAAATACCTATCGTTATGCGTAGGCTTCCTATAAATAGAAAATTTGAGGATAGGAGACTTATTGAAAATTGATTCATCTAGAAAAGTAAGTCTGTGGTTGTCTTCTAGTTCTAAAGTGAACTGAAGGTTAGAGTCCAGAGCGTTTAGATGAATCAAGAAGGAGTTAAGTAACTCCTATCCATGATCCCACACAGAAATAACATCATCCACAAACCGACTCCAGAACTAGTGTTTCAGAGGAAAATTTTCCAAAGCAGAAGTTCATATAAATTCTATATAAAAAGTAGCCAACACTGGTGAGAGGCTCGTACCCATGGGTAAACCCATTATTTGGTTAAAAAACTGGTTATTATATCGGAAATATGAGAAGGAACCATTGCAAAGACGGACAAGACGCATAACAGTTTCTATATCCAGTGTTTTGTAGTCCATTTGGCCAATATTTTCTGCTAATTTTCTTTGAAGAGCCAGTTCACATTTTTTTTATATCACAAGATGTATGCATAGAGATGGCATAAAAACTGGCCAAAATTGTGTCTGTGGCATAAAATATTTTGATTCCCCTACAATCTAAGGGTTCAAAAATTCTTACTTCGCAAACCGATGTCAAAATAGTGAAATTTTAGCTGAAAACTATCCTAAAAGCAATCAGACAAATAATATGATAAAAAAAACTAGTTTTTTAATGCTTCGCGACTTGGGCAGAGTTCATGACCAATTTCACAAGCAAATATTGAGGCAATCAAAATTTGTTGTGGAACTTTTCAGCCAATCAGAAAATTCTACGGAAAAACTAATTGGTTTAAATGTGGAATAGCTAAATTTCAGCATTAGTAAATTCTCATTGTGAATGGACCCTAGGGAAGAAAACCGAAATATTTGCTAATCTTTTTGTATCTATTAATATTAAGATACAATGAGTGGGGTCGCTCTTAACACAATTGAGAGAGCTATAAAGAGAGCGGGGTATGAAAAACCCAATGAGCGGGGTATGACAAAATCTGATCTACACAATTCGTGGTAAGCTTCCTGTGGTGTAGAATTATTTGACTATTATTAAATAATATGAAGGCGGGGCTTTAATACTGTCAGCAATTTCATAATAGGGGAATTGGTCTGATAAGAAAGTTTAATAAATTGGTTAAAGAAGAGCAATGAAAAAATTCTTCGTCGGGAATCATAAAAAGTTGTCGCCAAGCGAATAAAAGAAAGGATTGATTTTCAAGCTGATTAATCAAACGCATGCTTCACCTTTCACACTAATAATTGATATTAGCCTATGTTCTCATTAATAGCTTAACTTTGTAATTCTGGGCTTGAAAACGAAATGAATTTAGATAAACAAAATCGTAATTTTTGCCAAATTTTCGAACTAATTGATGTGCACATCCTCTGAATATTATCAAACCTGCTTGACATTTCTTATGCATACATTTTACATCACTGGCACTCAGAGAGCATCCACTAGTATTTCACGGGAAATTTTTCGCCTTAACAAATTAAACACCAAAAGACATATTGAGGAAAAAAAATGAGGTTTATAGTTAGGTGTCAGTGGACAATAAGCTAAACAAATTTTGACAAAAGCAAGAAAATTCTATGAAATACCGTTGAAAACATGAAAATGGCAATAGACTAATTTAAATAAAAAAAAAACTGCTTGGAAAAATGGCCAAATGCCAACACGATTCAGAGCATATCCGAAAGGCGGGTCGGATCATCATTGATAAGCGTTAAAACCGAATAAAAGACAATCACACAGCATTTATATAAGAAAATATTTTGGTTACTTAATTATTATTATTATTATTTAAGAATTAATGACGCTTCTTGACTACTAAGGTCCCTGCGTCGGCCCTGCAGTGCATTCCTGCAGCGTGATTCGATCTCTGGGTCCCGTATTACCAAGTTAAGGTCAAATCCACTGCGCCACCACAGGACTGGTTACTTAATCTATAAATACAGTGTCAAGAAAGAATAAAACAAAATAAAGTAAATCAGTGGTTAAACACTATCCAATAGGATTCATCAAAGGGATACTACTAATATTTGTAAATTTCACAGCGATAATATGTTAGAGAATTGAGACCCATATAAATCTTCCTTTAACTCACCTGAAAAAATACTCTCAGCCTTCCAAGCTTATTCTCAATAACGCTTGTCTCCGTATAAGGTAAAAAATAGTCTTGGTTACACTGTCTGGCGCAGGAACAGTTGGAGCTGGACCACTCACCAAAGAAGAGTAGATTGTCAGCGGCTAATGCAGCTTTACTATACGACTCTGGAGATGAGCAATAATCTCCTGGTACTCCTAGAGCGGTAACAATTTTCAAAAAGAGCAGTTGGCTCAGAGAGTCCAGAGGTAATTTCAAAAAGCCAATAGAGAGATTGCAACAATGGTAATATTTATTTAAATAATAATAATAATAATAATTTATTTATCACCCACTTCACAAAACAGAGGTTAAGTGGAGTAAAATACAAAAGAAAAACAGCAAAAGTAATACAAAAGAAACAAATTTAATCACATACAGAAAAAAGACAGATAAGGCGATGAAAACATCCTAGCCTATAAAGCGCTTCAATAGCTAGCTTCACAGATAATTTTTCGAAAGCACCAGTAATATCTTTCGCACAATACTTTTTAACCAGTTTTGTATTCCGGTAAGAACGAGGTAGGTATAAAAGAAATTTGCAGTTCCGGTAATAATTTATGCGAATATGTTTTAGATCACCAGTCAACAGAAGTGGCCTAATACCAGAACAGAAGAGCACAGAATGATCACAAAAATTTGAGTAAAGCCAAGTTAGCGCTTTTCTCCTATAGTGTCCACGATTTGCTACAATCTTAGAGTAACCAAGCCTCAGCTTATCACTAATATCTTTGACAGCGCGAGGCCGGAGAACATTCATAGAATCGCAAACTGTTATACCAAGCCAACAAAATGATTTAACACGGGGAATACTAAAACCATCGCAGTATAGTGACTCTGAACAATTATTACCGTTGAAAACAAGAAACTCGCACTTGTCAATATTTAGGTACAGGCCGATATCACGGAAAGCAGAAGTAACTGACTTCACTGAACGGGCAAGACCAGACTCAGTTTGACTAATTAGACTAATTGTGGTCATCCACATAAGCCAGATATGAGATATCAGATGTTCCTAGAAGGCACGTAGTCGATATTTTTGATAATACATTTTCAATACAAGCATTAAAAATATACGGCGAAAGAACTCCCCCTTGTCTTACACCGCAACGAACAGGGATATGACCAAAATAAGAATTATCTAATGACTTAAGGCGAAGGTAAGAATGCGAGTACCAAAAACGAAGCACGTGAATTACCGACGGATTTACTCCTCTCTTGCATAATGCTGTCCATGCTTGAGAATGACAAATACTTTCAAATACTTTAGACAAGTCTAGGGTTGCAAAATGAAGTATGCGACGAGTGCGATGGGCATCTTTTAATAAAGAAGTCAAAGCACGGTGAGCATGCTGACAGCCTAGCCCAGATTTAAAACCAAATTGATTATCATCATTTAGAGCAAGCTTAGTGATATAAGGTAGTAGGAGGTGTTCAAAAGCTTGCTAAGAGTACAAGCTACCGTTATGGGCCTATAAGAACTACAAGAAACTGGATCTTTTCCTCTTTTTAGAAGTGACGTAACGCTACCACATAAGAACGAGTCGGGCACACACGAACTACTCAAACACATTTGAAAAAACAGTTGGAGATGAGAAACCAGTTCAAAAGAATTCGGAACAAGATTCAAAACACTAATCCCATCAACATCCAAAGATTTTGATTTTAAACCCTTAATACCTTTAACAATAACCCACTTTTCAACTGGAATCACATGTCTCTGACATAAACGTGACGGCAAATTTTTTTCAAGCAAACATGAGAAACGCTTATGCACTGCATAATTAACATTCGAAAATATTTTTGAATAATGTTCAATCCAACCTGGACGAGATATAATATCACTAGAACTTGCATGCGGAAACTTGACAGAATTTATTACTTTTCGCCACTCACTATTACTTTTCGGAAAAGTTTCACCAGAGTAACGAACGGCACAAAGATGGCGTTTAAATTCGAGTTTCGTATTTTGTTTTAGATCAAACACAGAACCCCGCGAAGGTCGACCACAGGCAGAACAGATTCTTAACCAGAATTTGGCCTTGTTCTTGACTTTTTTCAGCCAAGGATCACACTTCCAAATTGGTTTTTGGGTATTCCGCCTGACACGGATCAGCGGGATGGCTTCAGCTTGCTTTATACATAAGATAATGTCACGATAATAGCGATTCAAATCAGTACGAGCATTATCAATAGTGGGATATGCATTTGTGCAAAGAAGATGGAAAGGGACACGTATGGTGGACAGTAGAGCTCCAAGTGTAGTAAGGTAAAGAGGCATGTTCGCACTAGACCAATCACGTTTTTCTAAATACACGTTTTTTTTAAATACAGAGGCAAATGATCATAATCTCTCTCATCTTCATCAACATGTACTGCTGAAGTTTGTAATGAATGATGGCAGATACAGTGGTCCAAATTTGAGACAGAACCACTACAGTGGATATATGTAAAACTGAGGTCTTTTGTTAGGACCTTAAATACTGAGGGTAGACACTGAAAAAGCGCTTAATTTCGTGTCGAGGAAACGGTGATGTCACAGTTTAAGTCCCCTATAAGCACCCACTTGTATCCCAGACGCCCAATACCAGATATGAGAGTCTTTAATTTATTGCAGACATTCGCATAGCTGGAGAACGAAGAAACAAATCTTCTATCATGGGGCAAATAGGCGTTGAATATGATCACGTCTGCAATCCAGATTGCAAGATAGTTTTCAGAAGATTGGTAGCAGCTAGGAAACAAATAGCTAGGCAGAGATCGCTTAATTATACAGGCAAGACCGCCAGAAGGCCTGCCTCGGGTACGTCGGGCATTCGTCATGAAAACAGCATGTTGAGAACTTCGCCTTAGAAAGTTTACACTGCAACTTGGGAGCAGGTGTTCTTGTAAGAGAACAACATCATGATTAGCTAGTTTCTCATCAAGGCTTAACACTTTATCCTTTGTCCCATTGATGTTGAAAGAGCAAACTGAGACTTTAAACTCATTCATGATTGCAAGCGAGAAGGTCGTGGAACTTTGGAATTAGCAAGAGCCTTTAGTTTGGAGCAACGAAAACTGTAAGCAACATGATCTCCACTACAATTTGCACACTTTGGGGTGTTACTGCAAGGTGAGTCACTGGAGTTCATATGGGGACCAGAGCACCGTGAGCATTTGTAGTTTTTATCGGGACATTTTGCAGCAAGGTGGGCAGGTGATTGACATTTCCTGCAGCACCTAGGAACTCACTGATATTCATACACTCGGAATAGTTCATAGCCTATCTTCAGTCCAGATTTAAGGGCCAAGGAAAGAGAAATTTTGTCTTCGAACGTAATTTTCAGACAATTTGAGCTCCCAATTCTCATAGACTCTCGAACACCCCTGCAAGCTTTAAGAGCCGCAAGATCAAGATCTTGTGCAACGCCTTTCATGATACCAAAAAACTTTTTCTCCACCATTTTTGCTTCACAATCACGAAAAACCGAGCGCGCAGATTTGCAAAAGTCAGCAGCGGCCATGCTATCGATCTTCACAATCAATTTATCACCAGAGGCTCGCACAGTATCAATGCACTCGTGACCAGAAATACAGTCAATTCTTTCCTTCCGTTTAGATGCATTATCGATATCACGCGGTACATTCGTGATAATAGCAGTGGCTTTGCTTATGTCACTACCAGTAGCAATGCTCGGAAGGCTGGGGAAATTCAGATCATAAGCTGACATTTTCTCGTTAACTTGCGAAAGAGTATTTTGAATTCCATTAAGCTTAGAAGCTATCCTGGAGTAAGCAACTGCTGGAATTGTTGTTGGAAACAACTTCGGCTGGGGAACGGATAACAAAGACAGGCATGTCCTCAGAAGCACTCTGATTTTGAAGAAGTTCTAACATGTCTTTCAAATGATTCAAAGCTGCGTTTGAACCCGTGCACCTTGGATAGGGCTCGGTCAATTTCGGCAGCGAATCCCACAGGATTTTCTTCGATTTGGAAATATCACTTGACTCGAAGAATTCTACTGCAAATTTTAAGATTACTGTAGCTTCGACACCTTTTTCATTATTAAAATGCAGAAAGTTCAGAACCGGGGCATAAACAAAGCAGTCCGAATCAGAGTCCATTTTCATGAAAATAGTCTATTAATCCGATTCTGAGTCAAAAACATAACCATGGGCAAAACACGTCTTAACCGCACTAAAGCTGAATGGTAGTTGGCTAAATTTCTTAAGCTCAAAATGCCAATAATCGAGGGAAGCGTAGGCTCCTGCTATCTATTCCCCGCAATTTAAGGAAGACACACTCACGGCAGGTACAACGACGCTTGCTACAGAAAACCTTCCCTCTTCTCCTCGCTTATAAGTAAAAATTTCCAAAAATAATTAATCAGTCTATACGATTTGATAATTATGACCATAGGATTATCTCTCGCTTACTTAAATGCAGCGTAATAATATTACTCAAGGTCACGAACTTTAATCCTTTGCCAGGTATTGCAAAATCTAACAAGTTCGCAGGGATTAAAATTCACTGAAAAAGCTTACTGGTTTGAAATTTATGATATCCAATTCTAGACAGATGTTTTCACCTTGAACTAAAAATCAATACTGAAAAATGTGTTGCATAAAAAGAGGCATTTAAAGAAAAGAAAATAGAGATGCTAAGACGAAAAAATGGGCAGGAATAACGTGACATGGTAAGTCAGCTTTAACCCTTTCATGGCCGATGTCTCTTATAAGGCTCACCATGATTTTCGGCCAATGCTTGTTTCTAGTTAACAGGACTGAATTTGATTAAGTGGAGGTTTCTGCCGTATAGTGAGAGAAAAATATTGTGAAGTTCGGTAATATTAAAAGATTAAGTCGGTTTTGTATTTTATCACATTTTTTCACTCTTGTATCTTGACACACGCTTTTTGTCAATTGGTCTGTAAGATTCATCTGCCACAGGAGACGTAAAGTGCGAAAGTAATTTTCTGAAAATGTCCGTATATTATAGATGCGTTTCAGTTAGAGTCTGCTATGTGATTGTATTTGCTTTTATTTTTGTTACTGTAAAACATAAATTTACTCCATATATTGAAGCGTCCTGCTGTATTAACCGAGGAGGCTAAGGACAGGACTGAACAAAGTCTGCGAGAGGCACTGAAAAAAAAGGCGCGAAGGACGACTATGGAGAATAGACCTTAGCGGTGTAGTATTCTATGTCCCGGAGCCAGACGGCGAACTGTCTAACCTTGATTTGGAAGACTCCGAGAACGAAAGAAACCCTCTTCCTCTCAGAGAACCAGATCAATTAGAAAAGGGCAACCGTTGTCAAGAAAGCGAAGACGAATATCATCTACCACTTTGTGGAAGAAGCATAGACGCACATGAATTCCGCAAAAGTACTATAATCTGAAGCTGAGGCTGATGTCACATCAAACTCTTCAGAAGACCAGAGACGAGTATGGAATAAAGCTCTAGTACCAGAGAAGGACGTCAGCTGAATAGGACACATTTCAAGTCTTGACTCTTTGTTGGTGACTCCAATTGCCTACTACTAGAAGTTTTTCGACTCGGTCATCACAAGCATTCTTGTAAAAGATACAAACTGATATACATTACAACAGAAAGCATTGGAGCTGAAATGAACATTTAAAGAAGCGGAACAGTTCCTTAGAATTCTTCTGCTTATTGGCATCGTGAGGCTAAAGCATATGATGATATACTGAGAACCAGCTAAACGTTATAATAATAATAATAATAATAATGTACTGCAACAAAAAGGCTTTGGCCTCTATAAGAATGTACCGTCAAAACTTTTTTTGAAAGAGTTGTTAGAGTCAGCCATAACCACTTCTTGGGGGAGGTTATTCCATTCTTTTACTATTTGGGTTGCTAAGGCCCCTTTTCCAACTTCTGTCTTGAAAGTGTTTTGTGTTAGCTTTTTGTGTTAGGTGTGTCCTTGCAAATTGTTTGTGTTGAAGAAGAGTGTTTCCTCTGTCGAATGTTATTGTAGTACTTATGAGATAGTATGGAAGTACCAATTACTTCACCTTGGAGGATTCTATAGTAGATGGAAGTAAGTATCAGCTTTTCCTATTGTTTATAGTAGGAGAGGACTTTTAGTTTGGTAAAGATTTTGTTAATTTTCGCTAAATCTTCTGAAGGGAACTAATTTCTTTTTTGAAAGTGAGGTCCTATTGTCGTGTGACCAAATTCAATGATAGGCTGAGCAAGAGACTTGAATAGAGTTTAAAAAAAAAGCTGAGAAGCGTTTGAGGGAAAGTTTCTACGAATCTGTCCAACTACTTTCGAAGCTTTGCTCACGATGGATTCGTAGTGGCTGGTGAATATTAGCTCAGTGTCTATTATTACTCCGAGGTCCTACTCAAAAAATGTTTTTAGTATTGGACTGGTGTTAAAACTATAGGTTGACTTGAAATTCTGTAGTCCAAGGCAGAGGTGGGAGCATTTGCTTGTTTTGACCTCCATTTCCAACGTTCTTATCCAATCGGCTATCTTGTTTAGGTCGAACTGCAGCTCTTGAATATCAATTAGGCATATGATAGGTATAAAAAGCTTTGTATCGTCAGCATAAAGTGCGATGTCTGAGTTGATATTGTCAGGCAGGTTGTCTGGAAAAAGATTGAAGAGCATGGGCTCAATGACGCTACCTTGTGGAATACCGCTACATACTTTTGTTACAACTGTGCTATTGTAATCATCTACTTTCACCCTCCGAGTTTTGCCTACTAGAATATTCCTCTAGTCACTGACACCATGACATTTGACCGCTTCAAGGTAATAGGACATTTCTTTCAATTTAATAACGGCTCGAAGCCAATCAGGCAGGACAACGCAGAATACAACTCCTCTTCAAGGTGCAACCATTGCGCAATAGACTACAGGAGAATATGTGAAAAATCCCGAACCAAGAACGTAAATGCATGAGGAGCAAATGCTCCTATTCAAAGACCATCTCTGCTTCAAACAGTATATGGACGACAAGCACTGCAAGTGGGGGATGCACAAAAGCCGGAACTAGCAGTACAGTATATGATTTCGAAGTCTATAGTGGAAAAGGAATGTGGCGTTACGTCTAATTGAAAATCTTCCTAAGAACCAAAACTTTAAGATTTTCTCTTACACCTTTTATAGCAGCTTTCATCTCATAGAAAATCTTCAGGAAATGGGTGTTGAGTTAGTTAGGATAGTGTGAATAGACCGAATGCGGAAAGCGAAACTCCCACATCTAGAAGTAAACCAAAAAATGAGAAACCCGTGAAGAGGATCGCTTGATCGGCGAAGCGTGTAACATTCTATTATTGTCTTGACGAAGTGGTACGACAGTAAACCTGTTCATCTCATTTCTTCAAACACCGGGCCTGACCGCACTGATCAATACGAACGAAGAGACTCAAAGAGAGAGCCCCTCAAATCGACTTGACTAGACCTCATGTCGTCGAAGAATATAAAAAGCTTATGGGTTAGGTTGACTTGAGTGACACTTTGATCCAGCTATACTGCACTGACACGGCGGGGCAGAAATAGTACCCGTATCTTATCTACTAGTTTCAGGAGGTGAGTGTGGCAATTGCTTAGCTACTTTACAGGCCGAATCATCATATTGATGCTGAGAAGCCTCTGCTACTAGTTCGCTTTCGCGTTGACATCGCAGACTGGCTGCTGAGAGGTTGATTGTGCATGCAGTGAGAGATGAAAGACCACTAAGTGAGTTTCCTGCTACTTTCCGATCCCAGAAGAAGATGAAGAGTGACAGTGTTCCTAATTTCAGTGTTCGCTAAGATAGCTTTGTCCACTGGCCCAAGATAGTCGAAGAACAACAGAGATACAAGTCCTGTACAAAACATGCTTAAACTTTTATCGCGTGTCTGAAGTGCAACGTGCATCTTTGCCTTATTAAGAACAAGAACTGTTTCAAAACATAATGCTGAAATTCTTGAGTGGACACTTGTTATTTTTTAGGTGATGAGCGTTAAAAGAGTCATATTCCATGTAAAATAAATATTTGAAATAAATAATTTTTCTTCTTTGTAACCTTGTAACAGACCTTTATTAAGCTAGAAAAATATATATATTTAAAAATATATATATAAAATATATAAAAATATAATATATAATATATAGAAATATAAATATATAACATATATAAAAATATATATATATAAAAAAATATATATAATCTTTTCACTTTTTCATATTCAGCCTTCAAAGGCTTAAAATGAGCAGGATGGACTATGAATTGAGTAAAGAGATCTACTCTCTACTCAATTTCGAATTGAAATCGAAATGAATAAACAAACCAAATTTATAAAAGAAAAGTAATTGCAACAAATACAGTGACTATAAGGTCCTCTATAGGCTAGGGTGCACTTACACTTTTATTTTGGAATTTATTTACCGGCTTTTTTTTCTTTTTTTTTTTATTCGTCCTATCATAAACAAAATTTAAAAAGCTAGTCAGGTTTACAAGAAAAACAAAGGAAAAGAGTATATACATTTGTGACTTTCAAATTATTTTGATTAATTTAACATTTTCTTTTTGTCGCTGTTTTTGTTTTGAATCCATTTTAACCAAAGGTATAGAGCATTGATACCTAAGCAAATCATTTAAAACGTTAATGGGTAAATAATGAGCAACCTATTTAGTTTGTAGGAAACAATATTTTAAACTGGTGAATAAATAAATGATTCGTAGAGGAATATAAGAGATGGTAAAATCTTGTATTTTATCTATAGACGCACTAAAATGGGAAACAACTTAAAACAGTTTAAGTCACCATTATATTCTAAACAGCGATAAGATCAAAAACCCATCTTTTCTTTTAGAAGATGAAAGATACAAAAGCAGTAAATGCTGAATCATTCAGAAAAAACGAGCGTGAGACTCTTCTGGACAGAATAAAATAAACATAGGATACAACAAAAAACAACAGAGTTTTACAAAAACAAAAAACATTAACAAATATTGATCTCCTCAAAAACTACATGGCCTGCAAAGGAGGGGATATATCCACATAACGTACTATTTAAAGATAATATTTAGATAGTAAAAAAACAAAAAAAGAAAAAAATGGGGGAGGGAGTGAGAAAAATTCAGCAGCTTATAAAATTAAGTATGATTAATCGACAGAAAATAGACCAGCAATTGATGGCCAAAAATTCATCAGAAACTAAATTTCTATTACAAGTCCTTTGAAGGTGTCAATCAGATGCCATTCTCGAGCCGAATCAGGAGGGGCACTGTATATAATGTGACTGGCAACAAAAGGGTTAAAATAAAGTTTTACTGCTGAAGTATGCCAAATTTCAATATTCTAAAAGCTACGGAGTTGATAATTTGACCAATCAGATTTAAGGAATGATGTAAGTCAAAGATAACTGAGAAGATGGCAGGGGCTGTAGAAAATTGAAGGATAGATAGGAAAGAATATAAAGCTTTTAAAATTCAGTAACGGGTTGGATGCAGAGCATTTATCACCTATTTTACGTTTTTGACCTTATTGCAAGTGTTAGAGAGCGGTTTAAGAGAAGAATGAGCAGTGGGTCAAAACTGGGCCATAAAAACATACAACTGAATTAAACTGTCAAAAAGGATTCTCAAAATTGGTGAAGAAAAATATACGTTTCAGCTTTCATAGAATATCAAGGCTTCTTTATAACTTCATTTAAATAAAACAAATATGGTGCTCAAAAGATAAATTTTCATAAAGAAGGATGCCCCAGAAATGGACATGGCCCTTCGTATGAACTTCAGTCTCTATTTTCCTAGAAGTAACAAGGCTACCATAATCAGTAAAAGCCAAAAGGTAATTCATAGAAAGGGAGCTACGATTGTGGGAGCAGGATAATGTAGAATGACATAGAAGACAACACAATAAAAATCTATTCATATCTGAATGTGAAAACCAGGTCATTTGCACAAATAATAAGCGATTCTTGAATTAGAACATTACTTGAAAATTATATAATCTTTAAAAACTGGTATTCTGTTAAAATGTATTAATTCACTATTTAATTTCGTAATTAAAATTAAATTATGTAAACTTTATTTAACAAAAGTAAATTTACAATTAAAGATTGCAATTAACAATTATAAATAAAAGAGCGATGTTCTGCAAACATTAGTTTGTAAATTTATCATTTAATTTTACAATTGGCAATTTTACATGCATTTGTCAATTAACTATGTCAATTTTACCGATGTAATTTGTCAATCTACCATGTCAATTTTACCAATGTAATTTGTCAATTAACCACGTCAGTTTCACAAATGTAATTTGTCAATTTACCATTTAGATTTTACCAATATAACTTATTGATTTACCAAAAAAATCTATTTATCATGTCAAATTTACCAGTGTAATTTGTCAATTTACCATGTCAGTTTCACAAATGTAATTTGTCAATTAACCATTTAAATTTTACCAATATAATTCGTCAATTTACCATTTAAATATCACCAATATAGTTCACCAATTTACCATAAAATATCCAGTAGTAAAATAGCCAGCTTCACCGATTATTTGCCTAGGTTTCGTCTCCTTGTTCAGGAATAACACTTGGCTTCAAACTTCGCTTAGTTCAGGCTGATCCCATTTCTTTAAGAACATAAATTACTTGTGTTGTAGTGTGGTGTTGATCACTTGTGTTGAAGCTAAAGTGCTACTGCAGTGGTGCATACATTACACTGTTGAAGTCTTTGTTCGTGTTCAACTGCTGACTAACTGGCAACTTTAGGCAACTGGCAACTCTGGCAACTGGCAACTTTAGGAGTCAAAAATGACTCCTAACATCTTTTGATATTATTATAATAATTTATCTACCCAGGTATGGATCCGGAGGATGATAATAGGGGCACATACCCCCCATAGAATGTCGAAAGCTACATCGATGGTAGGAGCAGAGGTGTGGCCAACTAAAAATAAGGAAGGCCCGGGTTTGTTGGTTACCCCTCCCCAAACATGAACTATGTATCCCCCCTGAATCTATCCATGTAAAAAGAAAGTAAAACACTGTTGCTTTGTCATAAAGAAAAGTCAGGGTGGTCTTTGATTTCCATCGCTTTTCTTACTGCGAATACATTTGTGACACACAGCAAATTATATAATCTGATGAGAATCGATAATGCACTAGAATTTAGGGCTATGGGAGGGGAGATATTTTTTTTCAAAATCTAGGTAGGGCAAATTTGTCATTGTGTTCGATAAAAATACCAAAAATAGCATTTTCAATGAATAATCCCCCCCCCCCAAAAATGTGTTTTCAAAATCGAGGAGGGGGCATATTCGTTATTTCTTCAACATTTTTTATCAATAGAAACGCCCAATAAGGCATTTATGATGAAAATACCAGCCCCTCCCCCTCCCAAAAAACAGAAAAAGAAAACAACAACGACACAGTTTTCAAAACCTAGGGGAGTAGAAAATCTAGAGTGTTGGGACCTCCATTTACCTCACTGAAATCACCATGAATGGCAAGCAAGTTGTACATTAGAAATCAAATATTAGAAGAAAAAATCAAGTCCTGATGGTCAAACAAATTGAAAACAAAACACAGTCCAAGAGGGAGATATATCAACCACATAAGTTTTCACTGCCTCTTAAACTATAAAATATAATTAAAGAAATAAAAGCAAAACACAGTAAAACCAAGTGTTAAAATTTTTCTGGGCTAAAGCACGAATAAGGAAAAAGGAATAAGGAAACATTAAAACCTTCAACCATCAACATCATACTAATAATAATAAAACAACAATTGGCAATAAGCACAAAAATAATAAGGAAAGAATGACAGGTAAACTAATTGAAAAAAGTTTAGTAAGCAACAATTTTCTGGTAAAAGATATAAGAAAACAAAAGACTGTAACAGAACAACAAAACCATGTTATACTATATAATAAAGGGCTATATAATAAGACTAATAATATTAAAAATAAACAAGAGGATGCGATGAATTCTTTAAAAACCTCTAAAACTGTCTGTTTGTTATGAAATTGAATAGAGGAGATACTATTTGGAGAGAGGGATAACCTGTCCTCTTTTGGTTTAAAAATTCATAAACTGGGCCAGAAATGAGGATAATTGTTCGAGAACAACGCGTAATTGGTGTTTTCAAAAACCCCTCCTTAAAACAAGTTTAAAATGCAATTTTTTGGAAAAAAGCAAAGAGAGAATAGAAGCACAAAAAAGATGCAGGAAACGAAGGAAGGAGAGGATATAATAAATGAAAAATAAAATAAAATAGGTGAGAAAACGAGGATTATATATATTTTAAGTATTTGCATTAGGTATGTATAAGGATTATATATGTGAGAAAACTAGAGTATATTCTTTTCGCAGTATCTTTTCTCCTCTTGCACAATTCACTTCGAAAGGTTATATTTTGTTGTTGTTGTTTTTTTAGTTTTTTTTTTCAGCACTGAAGACGACTTGGCGGAGGTCCTTGTCCAAATATTTGCCGGATTTTCGTCTTCATATTTTGCTCCTGGCTGACAATTCCCCTTTTTCCACCGATTTGATTATATTTTCATGTATTATATCCTTTCCTTTCTAGGTTTCAAATGTCTCGTATAGCCAGTGTTGTCTTAGAACGTGTTTACGAAAAAAAAAGATTTAAATTAAAAAGACTTTACCGTCCATGTAAGGAAGTTTGCAAGGTGCTTTTGCTGCTAGAGCCACTACAAAACATTTGGCAACACATTCTGACCAACTATAGTCTTCTTTTAAAATGCATGGTCTTGACTTTGTATTTAATGTTTTGAACTGAAAAATAAAATAATACTCATTACCAATTACTGAAATAAAAACTGAAATGCAATCCTACTAGGAAATCATGTCCAGCAATTAAATCAGCAGCCGGAAAAAATATGTCATAAAATCATGAAAAATAGATCTTATAACTTTCAAAAATAAATTTTACAGCCACAGATTAACCGGCTATTACAAGGTTTTTGGGCAGTTTCACATTTTCGTCAGTGTTGCCATGCCGATCCTTGAAGATAAAAACCGAAACTAATTTGTTCAATTTGGCAACACTTTTCGTCCGTAAAAATTCAAACATCAAGAATCTGTTAGCTCTCCACTACTACTAACACCACTTCCTCCTTACTGTTTTGCCCTACAAATTCAAAAGGAAAACCATGTCTTTTTAAGTTGTTTGGTGCTACATTTTTAGCTTATTTTTTGCTGATTTTTCACCTCTTCATTGAATTTTAAAATATCAATCATTATTATTTATTATATATTCATGCATCTATTATTAATTTTTGCTCGTTGGGAGTCCCCTACATTATGGGACTTGCCTTTTTCTAGATTGTACTCCTTAGTTGTATATTCGGCTGAAAGTCAAAGTTTCGAAAGTTGAACATCGTTTAAATCAGAAACTATTAAGGATGTACAGTATTGGTATTTAATTTTTATTAACTTCATTTTTTATTTAGGTCGTCTTTAATTTTTATTTAAACTTTAACTTTCAGCCGAATACACAACTATGGAGCAGAGTATTGGCATTGACATTTTGTTGAGGGGGTCAAAGGTTGGGGGTTGCGTGGAACGATCTTTCCATGGAGAAGTTTTTCAGGGAAAAGAAGAATTTTTATCTGAAGGGGGTGTCAGATTTCCCCGCATTATTTAAAAAAGTCAGAAATTAGATAAGAAAAACAAGTTTTTTCAAGCCCTTCTATAAAGCACTTGAGGGAGGTAATGTTAATTGTGTCCTTAAATAGAAACGTTATTTTTTAAAGTGTATCTGACTAATTCAGACCCCAACCTTCCCTGGTGGTTCAAGAAACCCTAAGGAAAAGGGGTTTATATTGGGTTTACAAAGGATTTCTAGGTTTAAAACAATTAACTAATTACCAATTAGACTATAGGATGGTCAACAAAGAACCTGAATAAAGGACAAAGTGAGTTCAGCCATTCAAATGACTTGATTTAAAAATTAATTAATACAAATGTTTAAATGATTAGTCAAGATTTAAAATAAACTAACTAATTACCGATCGAACATAAATTCTCATGTCTTTTCCCCAGCCACGGTAAACGGTACTTCCATGGGTTCGGATCCCGATTAAAGCCGAGTCTCTCGAGTCGTGTACCAACAGCTTCCAGCCATCATCAAGATTATAGAGACTCTTTTCCTTCTCTTCGAGCTTTAAGTAGAAATTGTTAAACATGCCAGAAAGTCTAACTGAAGGGTCATCTACAATAAAAATCAAATTGGGAAGTTCATATAGAGGAAAGAGAAAATATAAATGCTTGTACGTAGAAGGGGGGGGGCAGATGTCCCCCTTTAGATTTAAAATTTACACTAGATATGGCTGAAAAACTAGATGGTTGAAAAAGCAGTTGATAAAAGGTAGATGGCTAAAAAAAGCAGCTAATAAAAGGTTGAAGGTTTACAAAAAAGTCATCTATAACAATAATCACATTGTGAAAGTTCAAATTTAACAAAAAGGGATATTATACACGGGCGTATGCGGAGGAGGGGGAGGGACAGATACCCCTCTAGAATCTCAAATTAAGAACAGATATGGCTGAAAAAGTAGATGGCTGAAAAAGCAGCTGAAGAAATGTTAGATGGCTAAAAGTAGTTGAAAAAAGCTATATAGCTAAAAAGCAGTTGATAAAAGGTAGACGGTTGACAAAAGAGTCATCTATGATTAAAATCGAACTGGGAAAGTTCAGATTTCAAAAAAGATAATATACATGGGCGTACGGAGGAGGAGAGGGCGCAGATACCCCCCTAGAATTTCAAATTTATACTAGATATGGCCGAAAAAGCAGATGCTTGAAAAAGTAGATGAAAAAGGGTAGATGTCCAAAACAGCAGTTGATAAAAGGTGGACGGCTGACAAAAGAGTCGTCTATAAACAGTCAAACTAGGAAGTTCAGGTAGGGGGAAAAAACGCATGTTTGCAAGGAGGAGGGGGGCAAATGTCCTCCCTCTAGATTTCAAATTTATACTAGATATTGCCGAAAAAAGTAGTTGGTTGAAAAAGCAATTGATAAAATGCAGACGGTTGACAAAAGAGTGACCTGTAATAAAAGTCAAATTGGGAAAGTTACGATTAAAAAAAAAAAAACACGAAAATATACAGTCATACGGAGGGGGGGGAGGGGTCGGGGCAGATGACCCCCCCTCAGAACTTCAAATTTACACTAGATATGGCTTAAAAAGAAGATGGTTGAAAAAGCAGTTGCAAAAAGTTAGATTGCTATAAAAGCAGTTGATAAAAGTATACGGTTGATAGTAGTTGATAGCTGGAATGAAAGAATAAAAGTCAAACAAGAAGCAATTATCTACAAAGTCTTGGAAAGATTTGGCTCTAATCCAAGAAGCTTATTGAGGACTTCTGATTTTTGGTGATTATTTATTAATAAAGATTTCATAGGTATGATAGAGCTTGCTGGTAATGTAAGGTTTTGTGAACTGCCGATATGACTTCAGCTTGCCCATCCTTAATTACAAAACTGGCTACCCCTCCCCCCCTAGAGAAGAATCTACGTACAGCCATGTACATATATACTTTTCCTTTAAAATCCGTACAATTACAACCTTTCACTTAATTAAATAAAAAAAACTAATTTTTTTAGCTGAAAGTAAGGAGCGACATTAAAACTTAAAACGAACAGAAATTACTCCGTATATGAAATGGGTTTTCCCCTCCGAAATCCCTCGCTCTTTACGCTAAAGCTTTTGATTGTTTTAAAAAGTAGAATTGTGGCAAAGGGTCAAGCTTTAGCGTAAAGAGCGAGGGATTTCGGAGGGGAAAACCCATTTCATATACGGAGTAATTTCTGTTCGTTTTAAGTTTTAATGTCGCTCCTTACTTTCAGCTAAAAAAATTAGTTTTTTTTATTTAATTAAGTGAAAGGTTGTAATTGTACGGATTTTAAAGGAAAAGTATATATGTACATGGCTGTACGTAGATTCTTCTCTAGGGGGGGAGGGGTAGCCAGTTTTGTAATTAAGGATGGGCAAGCTGAAGTCATATCGGCAGTTCACAAAACCTTACATTACCAGCAAGTTCTATCACACCTATGAAATCTTTATTAATAAGTAATCACCAAAAATTCACATGAAAAAACGTTTTCATGTTTATTTTTCATTGTTTTCTTATAGTAATGCTAGAAAATCCTGCGCTCTTTTCATTGAATTTTTCTTCCACCATGACAGATTCCTCCAAGGAAATATCCTCCAACATAGCCCCCTCCCCTCAGCCCCACCCCCAAACAAAATAAAATCCCCCTGAAAACGTCTCTACACTTCCCAATAACCATTACTATATGTTAACACTGGTCAAAGTTTGTAACTTACAGCCCCTCCCCTAGGGATTGTGGGGGAGTAAGTCATCCCCAAAGACATATTTATTATGATTTTTGACTATGCTGAACAAAATGGCTATCTCAAAATATTGATCCGTTGACTTTGGGTAAAAAATGAGCGTGGGAGGGGGCCTAGATGCCCGCCAATTTTTTTGGTCACTTAAAAAGGGCACTAGAACTTTTCATTTCCGTTAGAATGAGCCCTCTTGCGACATTCTAGGACCACTTGGTCGATACGAAGACCCCTGAAAAAAAAAAAAAAAAATAAATAAACACACACCCGTGATTTGTCTTCTGGCAAAAAATACAAAATTCCACATTTTTGTAGACAGGAGCTTGAAACTTCTACAGTAGGGTTCTCTGATACGCTGAATCTTATGGTGTCGTTTTCGTTAAGATTCTACAACTTTTAGGGGGAGTGTCCCCCTATTTTCTTAAATAAGACAAATTTTCTCAGGCTCGTAACTTTTGATGGGTACTAAACTCATCAACTAAACTTGATGAAACTTATATATTTAAAATCAGCATTAAAATGCAATTCTTTTGATGTAGCTATTGATATCAAAATTCAATTTTTTAGAGTTTTGGTTACTATTGAGCCGGGTCGCTCCTTACTAGTTCGTTACCACGAACTGTTTGACTAACGTTTTATACATGTTGTTGTATTTCGTTATCTAAAACTTGGAAGTATATTTTTAGGCTTAAGAAATTAAACTACCCATGAAAGGGCATTCAAATGTACATGAAAGGAGAAACTTAACCCATGAATCCTCTTCGTTTGGAAAAATTAATTTGTACTGATAATTCAATGGGTGCTGAAAAGTAGAATATCTTCCCTTCAGTGACGACTCTAGGCTGGGGCAAGGGGGTAGATGCCCGCCTCCAGTTTTTTTGGCATCTAATATTAAATTTCTTTTATTTTATATTTTTACACTCCTATTAAGGTATCTTGCCCTCCTAGACTATGAAGCCTAGAACCGTTACCGCCTCTCTTACTGTTGAAACGGCATTTTTTAACTGGAAATTTTAATTTTGAAATATCAAATCATAAGAATAAATCGTTGAGCTTAAGCGTAAAGAGTAGGAGTTTGATGGGTGCGAATGCGATAGCTTCCCTTTTAAATTGCAAAATTTTATTTTCTAATGTAAAGCAACAATATCTAAAAGACCCTCATTTATCAAAATACAGAATTAAAACAGCGTAAAGAGAAAGGGGTTGAAAGGGATATAGCCACCTCATATTTATAGTATTGCCTACTATTAACTTTAAATATGATTTTCTGAACAACCCGAGACTAAATATAAGAAATAATTTTTGTCAAATGATAATAGCAAGCAACATTGAGAACTATCAATATTTTATTACAGAGGACAGTGACCTTGCTAAGCAAGTAGAATATTTATATGTGAGTCCCTTTAAAGACTATAATATTTTTGATTCACTTAGCTGATTTAAGCCCATATTCCGTAATTTGATTAGTTGTAAACTTATCCAAAAGCTCAAATAAAAAGGCTCTAAAAATTTTCTGACAAAAAATCTGTTACAAAACAAATTTGTCATTCCAAAATTTCTTTTGAATTGCTAAGAAATATTAGGGTGAATAGGTACACTCCCACAAAAACTAGTAAATATCCTCCCCATGTCAAAATGAATTAAATTAAGCCAATTTAAAGGTCATATCAAATTGGCTTTAAGCCAATTTGAAATGATGTTCTTAACTCTTTTTTCTAGTTAGAAAAACTAAATAAGGAAACAAAAAGATAGCTCTCGGGCCTCACTAATTTATAAAAGAAAGTTGTGCTGAATATCTTACAAGACAAAATTACAACTAAAAAGAGAAAAAAGAACGAGAAAAAAATATTAACGCTAAAACAATCGAAGTAATTTCTTATTATATAAGTTCTGATTATACAGTCAAAAATGCGTTTATTAATAAATAGCAACAACGAAATTCGGTAAATGGCTCTAGGCGTGTATCTTCTCTCCAGCGTTTAGCACCCGTAAAATACCCCCCACTGAAAACAAACCCCGAAACTCCCCCCAGAAAATAACACCCAAAAAATAACCCCAATAGAAAATAGCCTCACAGAAAACACTCCTGGTAAACACCCCTCGTGAGAATACCCCTCCCCCCGTAGAAAATAAGGGTTTTCAAATTTGAAAATTTTATTTGAGCTATTTTTTTTTTCGTTTTGGGAAGGAATGTTATTACAAACCGGTTTCTACAAATGACAGAGTAGATGAAAAATATATAATTTGGGGTATGTATTTGCACTTAAGGACAGAGAGTAATGTATTTGGACAGTTTGAAGTCACAAACAATCCTTAGTTCACAATATGCAGATTAATTGTAGCTAAAACAGTTTGCATGCAGACCCACTATACTTTACCCCCTCCTCCATAATGTGCAAACACATGGCCCAAATTTCTTTCAAAAGTAACGAAGAAACTAACGGAGAAACCAGTTTATTCTCGAGTTTTACACATCAAAAACTTGAGTGAGTGCCGTATAATACAACAAGTACCAGAATTCTTCATTGAGAGAACTGGATTTCCCGGTGTTATTCAAAAACGATCAGAAAATAAATTAAAAGAAAAAACAATTTTCTTTAACTGACAGTATGGATTAACATCAAAACTTAAGACGAACAAAAATTAAAAGAGGCCTCCTCTTCAAGACCTCGCTCTTTACGCTAAAGTTTTTATTGCAGTTTTAAAACAAAGCTTGTTATTGTAATTAACGGCCATTGTGTTCCAGGAATCGTTCTTTAAGAACTAGGACGAAAAGCCAAAACCTTAGCGTAAAGAGTGAGTTCTTATGGAGAGGACAAATATTTTCATATACGTAATAATTTCTGTTCGTATTAAGTTTTGATGTTGTTCCTTACTTTTAGTTGAAAAAAACTTGTTTTTAATTTGATTTCTGATCGTTTTTAAGGCCTAGCAGATATCCAAACATTTTACTCCCTAGTCAATTCTTTTCAGGGGCGGCAACTTGGTCAAAGACAAAGTTATCAGTTTTCTCCGTCGCTTTAACTAGATAAACATGAGAAGGTTGAACTCAAGGGGCTTATCACTCAAAATTACGATTAGGTGCAGGTTATCCTTAGCAGTTCTTTTTGTAATTATTTATACAATATAATTTATATATATATATATATTTATTAACCGGCAGAATGGTGTCTGCATGCTACTTATTCTCCAGACTATGTTTAAACCGGTTACAGCTAAATAATGCTTCACTGAATCCATCAAGAGCATTCCGAGTGGTTAGTCCCTTGGTCTAATTTATGCATTCTCACGCGCTCCTATTACAGCTGCATCTAGTCTTTTGAAGGGAATATTTGACTTGACACAAATTGAATTGACACAAATATGTAAAGTATTCGAAGGGACTGCAGCCAGCAAGTATATATTATAGAAATAAGTTTCAGATTGTTGAATATAATTTTTTTGCTCTATTTTTCGATGTCCAATAACAACAATATCAAGTGTAGCAATTTAGAATACAAAACCAAAATAGGTTTTATAATTACTTTGGAACTATAAAAAAAATAATTGTCGGCCTTAAAATTTGATTAGATGAAAATGTTTACCAGATTTTTTTATATCTGTTAACATGAAAACCGCCGAAATCACTAATTTGGGGACGTCAGGCAAACTCCAAATGTTTAACATGAGAGGTAAAGGAAGATTCCTTGAGAGCCAATCCTGCCTTAAATAATTCCGGGAAATCTGGCTCTCTCTCTCTCTATGAAAAACCCCAGTATGTGTATTATACGACACTCACTCCAGTTTACCATGTTTAAAACTCGGGAACTAACTGGTTTCTTTGTTAGTTTCTTCGTTACTTTAAAAACAAATATGGGCAATATATTTGCAGATTAAGTGGGGGGGGGGTAAAGTATAGCGGGTCTGCATCTAAAATGTTAAAGGTACAACTTTTCTGCATGTTATGAAGTAAGAATTGTTTTCTGACTTCAAACTGTCCAAAAACTTTACTACCCCCGCCCAAATTATATATTTCCCATCTATTCTGTCACTTGTCTTTGTCTTGTCTCACACTAAGCTGAAAGAAACAAACAAAGAAACCAGTTTTATCTTTAGTTTACACAGCATAACGTCGAGGCGTTAATAAAAACTGCCAGAATTTTTTTCCCCTGCAAAAAAAAGCAAAGCTGAAATAAAATTCTCAAAATTGGATACCCTTATTTTCAACGGGGGCTATTTTCCTGGAGGGGGGGGTATTTAACAGTTATTTTCTGAGGAGATATATTTGTAACAGGGGGGCGGGAGGTATTTTCCACTGGGGAGGGGGTATTTTACTGGGGGGTTAAAGCCAGGGGGGTAAACTCAGGCCACCAGTTTGAATATGGAGAATTGAATACACTTTTAAAGATGTAAGTAATTAACACCATATGATATTGTTTATTTATTTGGTTAAGACGAACTTGACTTTCCTCTCCTTGATATGTAAATGCCGAAAATTGCGTCAAGTCGGGAACCACAAGTGGTTTTATAAATATATAAACATCCTATATAGCTTATAAAGCAATTCCTGGTTTATTATTAAATTAATAAGCTCATTTTATGGAGCTACTTACGCAATTTATATGAGTAGCACACCCCTTGATAAGTATAAATCTTTTTCCATTTGCCACGCTCGGAACATGAGATATTTCTACCAAACCAACACTAAAATAGAAAAAAAAAAGTTACTTTTTTAATATTACCAACTTCGATATAAGAAAATCAAATATCAACAATAAAGACCAATCCCAGCCTTTGGGGAGAGGGGCAAGTGATTTAATGACACAAGGCCCACGCCTACCGGGGTCCCACGCTAAAAGGACTAAATGTGTTCCAAATTAATATCACGTGAGCGGACTTCGCGAGGAGCCTCACGGAAAAACCGGTTGAATCCGGTTGAAACCGGTTTGGGTTTGCCATTAAAGCAGTGGTGGCTGCACATGCCCTGGTGCACTAGTAAGACCGCCTCTGATACAGACAAATTGTTTACAAACCAATGAAAACAAATTAAACATAAGACATTTGTCGTAAGAATTTTAATTGCGGAGTAGCGATTTTATATGAAATTCTAAGATAACATGTGTCTTTTCCGCAGAGCAAAGCAGTGCAAAAACACTCAATCACGATAGAGATGGGCTTCATTCCCTCTCTAGAACGCCAAAAATACAAAATACAAAACTTTGGAGAATTTTTAAGTTTATGACGCTTTTTTGGCTATTACCACAGAGGGAGGTGGTCTCAGTCCCGCTCATAGCACCAAAAACACGCCAAATACAAAGCTTTGGGACATTTGAAAAAATACAAGGCTTTTTCGCTTTTGCTTTCAAAACTCTATCGAATGAAAATCTGAACTTTTCACCAATTTAGATTTTCAAACTTAAAAAAAATGATTATGGTTCTGTATTAATTAAAAAAAATCTGATGAAAATACAGAGCAAAGTTGAAACTTAAAACAAAAAAAAATTACTACCTTGGGGTTTTACATTCATAAGCTTACCGGCAGTAAAGGGGGAGATGCGCAAGAGCTACAAGGGACAATATCCTACTTAAGGTTAAGGTGTCGTTAAAGTTAAAATGTCACGGAGTTTGGGTATCATTCGAAGACACGCATTTCCTGGATCTATTCGGAAACTTCTTTTTTCTGTCTTGTCCAGTCATATGTTTCTTATTGCCCCATTGTATGGATGTCTACTTTTCCGTCTACGCTGCGTTCACTTTCTGGCATATATAATAAAGCACGGCGTCTGGTTATGGACACCAACCGTACCTCACCAACAGCGCTCTTAAGTCTACAGTCTATTTACATTATTTCTTGTGCTTCTTTTGTCTTTCATCAGCTTCACGGCAATCTTCCAAAATATCTTCGGAAAACTCCTATGTTTATTTCTGATTTAGCTCCATATAACCTTCATTCTTCAAATGATATCTACATTCCGCCCACCCCTACTATTCGATCAGATTTCAATCCCCTCGTTGCTTGTCAATGCGTCTGGAATTCACTACCTTCTTCAGTACAGAGATGCCACTCGTTTGAAACTTTTAAAAGGTGTCTTAAGGATTTTTCAATAAAGAATAAAATAGAATAACATTTTTTTTCTCCTCTGAGGAGTTGATGTCCCCTGTGTTCTGTTCATGGTGTGTGGTTATCTTCTCTACGCTTGACTCCCAGGCTTCAGGCATGCTCTCTAATTTTTTTTGTAGTTGTTGCTTATACGATATTCCCCTTATATACATTGCTTATATTGTAGTTGTTGCTTGTATTTTTTTATCCCTCTTGTATCCCTGGCCATGGAACCTTTCGAGGGGGAATAAGTGTATTGTGATTCAATTTTGAATTGTATTTTGTATTGTCTTGCATTTAATAACAAACTTCTGTCTCTCTCTCAAAATCACGTTAAAGTTGCACACCAAAATTTACAAGCCTAAGGAAGTTCACATGATTTTCAAAAAAGAAGAATACACCTTCAAGGTGATGATCACCGTCAAAATTACACCATAGAATGTTTTAGATTCTTAACTTTTTCCTAATTTTCCTAAAAGAATACATTTCTTTCTGGACGAATGATCATAGATGCGTGCTTTCTTTTATTCTATTGGTGGTGGTGTTCGAACAAGTTGTCCATTAATAACAAGACAGAACTTGTTTCAATTGAAATTGAAGATTCTAGTACACTTAGTAAATATTGCCACAGCAAGGTAGCGTTTTCTACCATTTTATAGCACAAATCATTAATTGTGACAAAAAAAGCGAAATTCTATCGAGACCGGCCATTATTTCAAATCATCGAAATATTATATAGTGTGTTTCTAAACTTCAGAGGTAATAATACTGCACGGTGGCCACAGAAATAATTCCTAATACCTAAAAATAATACCACAGTAAAGTAGCATTTCTATCATCAACAACAATCGTGTGTTGTTTTGAACAATCATGGTTCAAAACAACAATCGTGGACCAAAGAAAAGCAAACAGCAAGCAAACATTTCGGGACTGGCTATCAATTTAAATTATTGAAAAATTATTGACTGTGCTACCCAATTTTAGAGGTAGCAGTACAGTGTGGTGGCGTAACTGTTCTTAAAGAGCTACATCGTCCATTTAAAATGAATGATTAATATGCTAAAACTTGATTTAACTATGCTGGTTAATTTGAGGCTAGACAAAATTATATCTATTTTGTATATACAATTATGTATGTAATATATTGTATTTAATATATTTGAACCATGATTGTATGATTGTACATCAGCTGCTATTGAGCAGGGTTGATTGACCTTTTTGGGAGTGGGGGGCTTGAAGCCTCATAAGGATTCATTAGCTTATTTCAAGTGTGTTGGATCCATTAGTTTCACAACTTTACAAAGTGAACTCAGTTCCACGCTTGCCCTAGCGAATTCGCTTTTCTTTATTTGCTCGAATTTCGCTTGATCACTTGGTCACTTGTTTCTATAAAAAAAAAAACACCGGTCAGGTATATCGTCTTAATCCTCAGACGAAGTTGAACGCCACCATCAATTCGCAAATAATTGCATATAAAATCTAACAGCAAGCGGGAGAGGGGGTCCTGCGCCCCCATTATATCTTAGAAAGACTCGAGTAGGACTGGAACAGCGATCAGTTTAAAAAAAATAATAAATGTTTTCAAATGAAGGTAAGGAGTGAAATTGGAAGTTGAAACAAAAATAAATTGTTCCATACATGGGAGGGGGTGCTGTTTCCTCAATACCCTGATCTGTAGGCCAACGCTAAAACTTGACTTTTTTCCCAATTAACTGAAAACGGCTGTACAAACATATTGGCCATTAAATTGTAACAAAAAGTATGCTTAAAGCGCCATAAAAGTTTTGGGTAAGCAGCAGAGGAATGAGGCCGGGCCAGCACCGTTCCACAATCCAGGGAGATATTTCAGTTTTTCAATTTGTTTATATGAGGGTCAGTTGCGTAACACTGTAAGCTCAGCCAGAGTCCACTCCGCTCTGAACTAGTACATAGAAAATTAGGGGAAGGTAAACAGGAAGAATGTGTGAAATTACAGGATGGCTAGCCCACACATCCCAATTGAAATTTTTGGCTGAAATGCCACGAAACAGAGAACAACACTTCCGGTAGGGTCTTTGAAGTCCAGTGCCGTGTTTTTTATCTTTTCCCACTTTTTGTGCCATCATATTCTGTATCTTACCTCTAATGCCATAACATTGATGTCATGACTAATTTCATTCCAGAGTTGTTTAGCATTCATTCGCTTAAATCCTACTAATTCTGAAATATTCCAATCAACTCCTGGAATACCAAGGATTGGAGCTTCATTTTTCAAATTGTACATCTCCTTTCGCAAACTCATTACCTTCGACATGTTAAATTCATTTTTATTGCAAATCGTTATTGTAGGAAATCGGAGTGTTGAGTTCCGAGTAACCCGAACACTTACATCAACGGGGAAGGAGAGGTAATAAAAAACTCGATCTTGAACCTGGAAAGAAACAAAATTTTGAGGCACTGGGTATATTCAGCAATCATAGAATACTTTAAAAATCAAATATTGTTATATTAAGTGATCTCTATACCTTTTTTTGCGGGTATAAGAAATTTTATGGGGGGAAAGTCTTCAATCTAATTTTGACTTTCGTACTTGACTGCTTTGTATTTAACTATATTATTAGACTAAAGATACATACTATATGACAAAAACTTTCTGATTAAAATTATAATTTTAGAGAAAATTTAGAAAAATCTAAATCTAAATTTAAATTTAGAAAATTTTCCAATGTTTCTGGAAACTTTTCGAAAAACTTCCAATTAAGTTAAGTTATCATAGAAATCCACTCAACTTGATCAGAATATTTTGATTGAATTTCGCCCACAATTCATCAATTAGTTGGCAAAAATTAGCACGCAGAAATTTGAATCCTACGAAAGTGACAATAGCCTCTAGAATGCAAAACAAAGCTTAACCGTTTTCCCCACGGGAAATCTATGTGATTCTAGGTTTTTCGCTGACATATTGACCTACTATTATTACATGCTTCTCACTACAATCGGGCTTTTGGTAGTCGCAGTGGCATCAATTCATAGAAATTAGAGGGAGGGGCAAAAATATAGTTTTTAAACCTGGGGGGATTTGTTGCTTCTTCAATTTTATTCAATATATAAAAAAATCAATAAAAGTAATAAAAAAAGGTATTTTCCAAAATCTAGAGGGGGGGGGGGGTAAAAAATCCTGAGGGGCAATGTCCCCCATCCTAATTGACCCCACTGGTAGGGTAGCAAACTTTGAGTAGTAGCTGGCTAGTTCTGGCTGAAACACATCCAGAGCTGGGATGAAAGCTTCATAATCCTAAGGCCCTCTTAAAGATTATAAAAAAAAAATATATGACATGATGATGTCTCCTATGTAGGATATAGAGCAGCCATCAATACTTACCAGGAAAAATGTGCGTTTTATTCCTTAGACCTTAAGTTTTTCGTTCTTGTAAGGAGAGGGAGGGTGGAGGTAATAAATGAAAGAAGATTTGCTCCTTGTTTTCTTCCAACTAAAACCAATCCTTTAGTATTAAGGAGAATTGTTGTTCTATTTGCATAACAGAGCTGATATTATTCTTACTCTGCAGCCATTAGATGGAAATAAGGTCATCCCATCTGAGTTACTTTATTCATTTGGTGAGCAACAAAATTAGCAATCAGCCTCCCTTTGTTAAATGTCTTTAAATATGTTGGAGACCAAAATTATCAGAATGCAGGTCCTGCTTTCGATCTAAGGTTCAGATAGTAGATTACTACCTCCAGCACCCCTTGAAAGATTATAATCAAATTAGATAGCATGAACCTCTTTATATATTAGGCCAATCAGTAAATATTTAGTTTTACTACTATAAGTCTATTAATATAAGTCCTGGTCAGTTCATGGTACCCGATAAATCTGATGCTTCTGCACTCTCTTTTCAGTTTATTCAAAAAAGTTTTCATGAATGTCGTCTATTGAACAAGCAAGCTCGTTCAGAACATTTGATCCTAATAAACCTAATAATAAAGTTATCAGTCTTAAGCCTAGGATCATTTAATAAATATTGTTTAACCAAGTTATTTTATCGGTTGAAAAAAATTTGAATTTTGAACCATTCAATAAAACCATCATTACGAGCAGCTTCAGGGTACAAATAAAACCCAACATTTTTTTTTCTAAATTCTGCTATCTGTTATCACATTTTGACATATATCGCGCTATCTGGTTATTACACATTTCATCAGTAGTCCATTCAAATGATATTTTAGTGACATTAAAAAGTTGTATGATATTATCTTTGTTGCCATTTTTTCTCTTCTGATACCTATCAGATACCTATCGAATACCTAAAAATCAAATACCTATTCGAAAAATGTTGACATTTACACTAATGCACAATGCTAGAATCTAATGAAGCTATGGAATCTTTCATCAAAGGCAAATTAACGTTGTTATGTAGTTTATCAAATCCAATTTAAGTAAATCTATATATATAAAAATAAGTCGTCTGTGTGTCTGTCGAGTGATGTCATGTTTGTGTGTCGCCTGACGTCATGTTTGTCGACTGACGAAATTACAGACCGGGACATTGGGACACAGGGAATATAAATGACGACCGGGACACTAAAAGAGAAAGCGACCGGGACACAAGGAATGTTCGATTAGCAATTACCATCAACAAAGCACCGGGACACAAATGACGACCGGGACACAGGGAATATAAATGACGACCAGGACACTCAAAGAGAAATTACAGACCGGGACACCGGAACACAAATGACGACCGCGACAAAAATGACGACCGGGACACAGGGATTATAAATGACGACCGCGACACTCAAAGAGAAATTACAGACTGGGACACCGGGACACAAATGACGACCGGGATACAGGGAAACAACAACAACGGGGACGCCGGGGGGCACAGGGGGTTATATAAATGACGACGGGGACACAGGGAATGTTCGATTAGCAATCACCATCAACAAAGCTCAATGGCAATCATTAGAATAATGAGGTATAGATCTGAATACAGATTGTTTTTCCCATGGACAATTATATGTTGCATGTTCAAGAGTCGGTAAACCTGACAATCTATTTATATGCACAGACAATGGGACAGCCAAGAATGTTGTATATTCTTAAGTTTTACGTAGTTAAAAATATATATATATCTATCTATATTCACAGGTGGGACACAGGGACACAACTACAATGGCGCGTAACGACTTACGTGCATGGGGGGGCTTGGGGGGGGGGGCGAAGCGCCTCCACCAACTAGGTGTTGGGGTGGCGCGAAGCGCCACCCTAACAGCTAGTAAAGACTAAAAATAGCTTAAAGAACACTTTAACATTAGTTTCTATTAAAATCACGCTTTAGAAACGTAGCCCTGTAACAGCAGGAAAACAAGGTTTCCATGCATATTAGAATCTAATAAATTTTTTACGTTGGCCAGTAAATATTCATTACAAAAAAGGGAAAAACAAGGTCATACATTTGCATCAAATTCCGTTTTCTGTTAATTTTTAATTTTCAACATTGTGACCAGCTTCAAAGAAATAGACTATGTGCAAAAATTAAGCAAAGACAGTAGTTGCAAAGCTGTCGCCAGTTTCAAGGTTGTCAAAAATTAATAGAAAAGTATTAATTATTTCAAAAATGGCAATATATTTACCTAGACGTTATTTCCTTCAAACAATTAGGAAACTAGAGCAAAAATCTTAATCATTAAATTTTAATGGCTTATTTTTTTTTCTTTTTTGCTTTCTCCTTTTTTACACTTAAGTGATAAGTAGATATTTGTTGAGGAGAAAAGAAGAAGTATCTGAAAAATGGCAAGTAAAAAAGAACATTAAATTTGATAATATCTGACAGAGCAAAGACACCCTCCCAAAATCCCAGTGTACTTCAATCCAATTGTACTCCATCAATCAATTTGGGCTATAAAAATAGTTTAAAGCCCAAACTAAAACAAAGGTAGTCTAACATAGTTTTTTTCTTGGAATGAATTGTTTTTCTAGAATTACCTTAACTATGTGAATTGTTCGGATTGAATGACCTAGATTGCATTTTTTGATAAAAAGAATTATAATTTCAACAGTTTATTAAATTTAATAATATCTTGGACTGTGAAGCTACCTTTCCCTCTACTTGAATCCAAACCAAGAAAAATTTAATAGCCATACCTGAAACCCGGATGTCAATGCACATATTAATAAAACAGCTATCCACATAATTCTTCTTGGTAGTTTTGCTCGATCACCGAAAATCGTTTTAAATCCCGGAATAGAAATTTCTTCTAATGTTTCCATAATAGTCTGAACGGTTGATTTATTAATGTTTTCTTCTGCTATTCTTATTCCATTAGTGCTGTTTGATTGGTCAGGATGATTCCTTTTAAGTGCAGGGTAATTTTTTTGGAAATCAGGGTTTATCTTTGATATTTGGTATGAAGTTCGCCAATAATGAATAGCAGGGTCTGGTGGGTCCTAAGAAAAGATAGAAATTTTACCTTCACATCACAGGGGAAGAAGGAAAAATGATTGAAACTTCAATTTTGGAACACAAGTATTATTCCCAAGAAATTAGGTTTCAAAAACAGTTTCATTTAAGGGGACTTCATTTTTCCGAGAAGGGAAAACAATATCCTCATTGAAAAAAATAATAAAATCAAGTTTGATTTGATCGGAATTTTTTTCTGTTACGACTATAAAAAATTTACAAACATATCTTAATAAAATTGACCAGGATGTTTTTTATTATTAAGACTATATGAAGTTTTCAGACATATCTGAATAAACTTAATCAGGATAGGTTTTTTTCTCTAACGCCTAAAAGAAATTTACAAACATATCTCAATAAACTTGATCAGGATGTTTTTTTTCTGTCACGACTATATTTCATATTGCTACTACCGCTATAAACGCCTTATATAACCTTTTACTAATTGTCGAAAAGGCATGTTCTTTCTTTTCCTTAAAGAGGTTTCCTGATCCTTCGCTAAATGGTCGTCAAAACACCCGTGTTTGGGTGTTTTGATTTTTGAATTGAAAGGGAATAGTTGTGGGAAAAGTCAATCAGACTTAAACCTACCAGGCCTAGTGTTCAAACTAAAGCTTCCATATTAGTTTTAATTATTCTTGAGAAGTGAAAAGAAAAATGAAGTACTGAAGAAAAGGAATATACTTGATGATACTAGTATTACAGAGGGTGTGTGCCAAAATTATGTGCTCACATATCCAATCTGGTCAAGTTCAGGCTCTACAATAATAATAATAAAAAAATTGCTAAACTATAAAATCAATGACCCACAGTGAGAATAACTTGTGTGTGGATTATACACTTAACAATAAATAATTAACACTTTTTCTAAATACTGGAATCAACCCATCAACTCTCCGCATGGTAACAAAAAAAAAACAACCAATGACTTCAAAATAACCAAATATTAAAAACTAACAAAATAAAATTAAATTAAGAACCTCCAAAACATAATTAAAAGTAAATAAATATTGATATAGTGTAATCATACAGCTATACTATTGGTCCATTAGCCACTAGTAATAAGCTGAACAGCTTTTTGTGTTTGTGTTGTTTTTTTTTTGCATCAAAAAATATCGAGAATAACCATTTATTTTTATTTACTTCAATCAATATTTGTCTTAGTTCATATAGGCAACATACATTCAAATTCACAAAAGTTAGTTGCTCAAATTCACAAAAATGTAGCAGGGGGGAGGGAGGATTTATTTTCTTTTGTTGGTGAAAAAGAAATTTTGAAAATTTAGGGAAGTGGGGAGTATTTTTGCTTTTTCGATTGTTTTTTAAATGAAAATAACTAGAAAAGGTAATAGAATAAATTTCAAATTGATTGCTGATCTACAAAATTTCATAAGCAGTAATTTCCTTCTAAAAATAAGGAATCAGATGCAGCAATTGCTGAAGTCTTGAAAAAAAAAATCGATTTTAGAAAAAAAACGAGTCTTGAAAAAAAAATAATCGATAAAGTAATCGATTTTAAGCTGGCTGAAAATTTAAACAAAGAGAAATCTACCTTTGATAACTGGATTTTCCCAAGATAATCCTCATCTGTGTCTTTGTATAATCCAGCAATTTTAAGAAACAATTCGGTTTTCCCTTCTCTTCTCCTAATTGACTGGTTTGGATGATCCTGTTCTAAGCCACATGTTGTTCCTGACAAGCCAGAAAACATCCTAAAATTGTTAGCATTATATATATATATATATATATATATATATATATATATATACATATATATATATATATATATATATATATATATATATATATATATATATATATATATATATATATATATATATATATATATATATATATATATATATATATATATATATATATATATATACATACATATATATTATTATATATCATCACCAAAAGCAAAGTTATCCAAATTTTGATCGGAAGAATTGGAGGGAGTGGTCTCAGGGTAGAGGGGATAGCTGTCCTCTAGTCATTTTGGTCAATCAAAAAGAGCAGTAAAACTTTGATTTCCGTTCGAATGAGCTTTCTGCCGATCTACTAGGACCGATGCAAACACCTCAGGAAAAAAGCAAAAAAAAAAAATATATAACAAGAGCTAAGAGCTCATATGGCACTTGTGACGAGACCAGAAGAGCCAAGAGCTCATATGGTATGACCTCTAGCAAAATTCTAAGAATCAATAGATTGATTTAAAAGGAAAATCAGAGGCGTAATGCCGGTTGGGATTTAAAATAAGAGCTCTGAGTCACGAGGTCATTCTAAATATCAAAATTCATTGAGATCCGATCACCCACTCGTACGTTAAAAATACTTCATTTTTTCTAATTTTTCCTCTCCCTTCAGACCCCCAGATGGTCGAATCGGGGAAAAACGACTTTATTAAGTCAATTTGTGCAGCTCCCTGACCACCCTCGAACCCCCTATGTCTCCAGATCCAATTCAAATTGAAAATGGAGCATCTGAGACATAAGGTCCTTCTATATATCAAGTTTCGTTAAGATCCGATCACCCAGTCGTAAGATAAAGATACCTCAGTTTTCACGTTTTCCAAGAATTCCGGTTTCCCCTCCAACTCACCCCAATGTCACCGGATCTGGTCGGAGAGCTCTAAAGTACAAGATCCTTCTAAATATCAAATGTCATTAAGATCTGATCACTCATCCGTAAATTACAAATACCTCATTTTTTCTAATTTGTCCAAATCGCTCCCCCCCCCTGCCCCAACTCCACCAAAGAGAGCAGATCCGGTCCGGTTATGTCAGTCACGTATTTTGGACTTGTGCTTCTCCTTCCAACCAAGTTTCATCCTGATTTCTCTGCTTTAAGCGCTTTCCCAGATTTCCTGTCCCCCAAACTCCCCCCAAATGACACTGTATCGGGTAAGCATTTAAAATATAATGTCTGAGTTACGAGGTCCTTCTAAATATGAAATTTCATTAAGATCTCATCATTCCTTCGTAAGTTAAAAATAACTCATTTTTTCTAATTTTTCATAATTAACCCTCCCCCCAAATCCCCGAAATAGAGCGAAACCGTTAAAATTATGTCAATCACGTATCTAAGACTTGTGCTTATTTTTCCAACAAAGTTTCATCCTGATCCCTCCACTCTAACCGTTTTCTGAGATTGTTCGTCCCCCCCAACTCCACCAAATGTCACCAGATCTGGTCGGTATCTAAAATAAAAGCTCTGAGGCACGATATCCTTCCAAACATCAAATTTCATTAAGATCCCATCACCGATTCGTAAGTTAAAAATACTTTATTTTTTCTATTTTTTTCGAATTAACCGGCCCCCCACTCCCTCCCCCCCAGATGGTCGAATACGCGAAACGACAATTTCTAATTTAATCTGACCTGGTTCCTGATACGCTTGCCAAGTTTCATCGTCCTAACTTACCTGGAAGTGCCTAAACTAGCGGACCGACCGACAGAATTTGCGATCGCTATATGTCACTTCGTAGATACAAAGTGCCATAAAAATAAACACACATCAATCATCTTTCTCCTGGCAAAAAATACATAGTTCCAAAATAATAATGTAATTCCAAACGCATATTATAGATAGGAGCTTGAAGCCTCTACAGCGGGGTCTCTGATACGGTGAATCCGATGGAACGATTTTCATATTTGGATTCAGCATTCTTTAGATGTATTAAATTAAAAAAAAAAAAAAATCAAATCTACTTTTAAAAAAAGTAAAACCTTAGCGTAAAGAGCGGGGCGTTGAGGAGGAAACAGCTCCTTTCATATACGGAGTAATTTCTGTTCACTTTAAGTTTTAATGTCACTCCTTACTTTCAGTTAAATAAACTTGTTTTTTTTTAAATTAATTTCTGAACGCTTTTGAATTAATGCATGTTTTAATTTTGGCTCTCCGCACATCAATAATTAAAACGAAATTTACATATTAATTTATTTATTTTTGGCTAAATAGCTTTCTCATACTTTTTATCGGTCGATTTTGAGAAAAAAGGAGCGGGGAGTAGGCCTAGTTACCCTCCGATTTTTTGGTTACTCGAAAAGGCAAATAGAGCTTTTCATTTTACAAACGTTTTTATTAGTAAAAATATACATAGATTACGAATTAACTTACGTAATGAACTTCTAAATTCGTATGTTTTCATTACGTATATGAGGGGATTTTCCCCCTAGTTAATACCTCGCTCTTTACACTAAAGCTTAAATTTTGCCCCAACTCCTTAAGAATGACCTCTGAATCAAAAAGGCCGTCGAATGAACAGTTTTATTCTTAGTAAAATTACTAAATAATAATTACTTTAGCGTAAAGAGCAAGGTATTAGGAGGAGATGAGCCCTCATAGGCGTAATAATTTCTGTTCGCTCAAAGTTTTAATGCTGCTCCTTACTTTCAGTTGAAGAAATTTTTTCATGTTTATTTTTTCATTGCTCTTTAAAAAAATGCTAAAAAATCCTGCCTCCCTTAATGGAAATTTTCTTCCCCCATGACAAATTCCTCCACGGAAAGTTGCCCCTGCTTAACCCCCTCCCCTAAAAGCTCCCACCCCCCAACCAAAAAAAGACCCTGAAAGTGTCTGTACACTTCCCAATAACCATTGCTATGTGTAAACACTGGTCAAAGTTTGTAACTTACAGCCCTCCCACGGGAACTGTTGGGGAGTAAGTCGTCCCCAAAGACACAGTTACTAGGTTTTTTGACTATGCTGAATAAAATGGCTATCTCAGAATTTTGATTCGTTGACTTTGGGGAAAAATGAGTGTGGAAGGGGGCATAGATGTCCTCCAATTTTTCGGTCATTTATAAAGAGCACTAGAACTTTTAATTTCTGTTAGAATGAGCACTCTCACAACATTCTAGGACGACTGAGTCTATATGATCACCTCTGGGGAAAAAACAGCAAAAAACAAACAAATAAACACGCATCTATCTTGTGGCAAAAAAAGACAAAATTCTACATTTTTGTAGATAGGAGCTTGAAACTTCTACTGCAGGGTTCACTGATACGCTGAATCTGATGGTGTGATTTTCGTTAGGATTCTATGATTTTAAGGAGTGTTTACCCCTATTTTCTAAAATGAGCCAAATTTTATCAGGCTCGTAACTTTTGATAGGTAAGACTAAACTTGATGAAACTTATATATTTAAAATCAGCATTAAAATGTGATTCTTTTTTTATGTAACCGTTGGTATCATCATTCCGTCTTTTAGAGTTTCAATTACTATTGAGCCGGGTCGCTCCTTACTACAGTTCATTACCACGAACTGTTTGATTTATTGATTTTGATGTATCTGTGTATGTGTTGCATATCTGGTTACTATTGAGCAGCGTCGTTCCTAACGAACTGTTTGATTTGTAAAATCATCTAAATTTAAACTTGCGAGTAAAGCATTGAGTTAGTACTCCCATAGTCTCTATCTAAAGAACCTAATTTTAAAATCTTTTTTTTTAAAATAAGTTTTCAAAGAAACATAAAGAAATCCATTAAACCAAAAACGAGTAGAAATAAAGTGAAATAATCTTCCAAGCGTAAAACCAATACAAATCACCACTAATACATTAATGAAACACAGAACGAACAGAACTTACAATAAACATTCGAGTCAAACCTAAAACGAGCAGACTTTTAACATGAGTAGGGCTGACACCCCTTAGCCGTTCCGAAAACTACAACATAGTTTAAACTTTAGCAAAAAAAAATTAAATTTTAAATGTTTACTCTTTCAACTTTTTTAAATAAACAATTATTAAGACTTTATGTTTAGGAATTAATATCAGTGTATGTATATTGATCTGTCTATCCACATTCATTTATTTTCAGTAGATTGCATATTATGTTCTGATCTTCAGAAGGCATAGGGGTGTCAGCCTTACTGCTAAGTAGCGTGTCGACACTTTGGAACTTTGGGTGTCTTAATTTACCTTATGTTTAATTTAGCGCATTTGCCGGCGAATTTGTCAGAATATTCTTTATACCCTCCCCCTCAACTCAAAACGGATCTAGACGTTTACCCCCCCCCCTAAAATACTCCCCCGGCGTTTACCACCCCCTCCCCTAAAAAAAACTCGCAGCGGAAAAGACCCCCCTCTCTGAAGAAAATACCCCACAGAAAATAACCCCCGGAAATGGAAAATATCCACCATCCCAGTAAATACTCCCCTTCCCCCAAAAGTACCCTCCCGTGGAAAATAAGGCTTTCCAAAATTGAGAATTTCATTTGAGTTTTATTTTTTTTATCTTCCGTAGGGGGAAGGAATTTTGGTACTTGTGTATTATACCCCACTCACTCAAGTTTACAGTGAGTAAAACTCGAGAAAAAACAGGTTTCTTCGTTCCTTTCTTTCAGCTTAGCGTAAGACAAGTGACAGAATAGGTTAGAAAAATATTATTTGGGCTATATATTTGCACATAAGGGGGGGGGTATAGTATTTGGGTAGTTTAAAGTCAGAAAACAATCCTTACTTCATAATATGCACAAAAATCGTAACTAACACATTTTGCATGCAGGCCCGCAAAATCTTACTCCCCCCCCCATCCCCCTAATGTGCAAATATATAGCCCAAATTTCTAAGTAACGATAGTACAGTAACGATAGTTTCTATAGTAACGAAGAAATTAACGAAAAAACTGGTTTGTTCTCAAGTTTTACATATCGAAAACTTGAGTGAGTGGCGTATAACACTCAAATACGGGAATTCTTCATGGAGAGAGCCGGATTTCCTGGTATTATTTTAAAGCGATTAAAAATTAAATTAAAAAAAGTTTTTTCAACCGAAAGTAAGAAGAAACATAAAACCTGAAAGCAAACAGAAATTATTACGTATATGAAAGAGGTTACCTCCTCCTTAGGACCTCGCTCTTTACGCTAAAGATTTTTTAGTAGAATTTTAAAACCAAGCTTACTATTATAATTAAACGGCCATTGTGTTTCAGGAAGCGTTTCTAAAGAATTAGGACAAAAAGTCAAATCTTTAGCATAAAGAGCAAGGTCTTGTGAAAGAGCTCACTCCTTTCATAATACGTAATCATTTCTATTCGTTTTAGGTTTTGATGTTGCTCCTTACTTTCAGTTGAAAAATGGATTATTTTGAACAAAATGGCTATTTCAAAACTTCAGTTGCATTTGTAGAAAAGAGGGTGCAAGGGAGGAGTTGGTAAGTTGCCTTCGTATTACTTTTGAGCTTCATGAAGGACACTAGAACTACCAATTTCTAATCAAATGAACTTAAACCGATCCAAAAAAGAACTGATTTTTTGTTGAATTTGCGATTCGTGTTTGAAGTTCAACAAATTATTGAAATTACGAAGATTTACTTACTGTTAAGAAGAAAAAAATGTAATTCTAAATTTAAATAGCTTTTTTAATCAATATGGTTTGAATTTCAACAACAAATTGAAATTTCTTGAATATTATATTAAATTTAACTTTGGTGCTATTGAAAGCAACATGTCCAATCGAAAAAAAATAAAATATTGAAATTACCATACAAAGAAGTAAAAACTATTTGTCTTTTTAAATGTAAAAAATAATACAAATCAAATTGAAAATATTTTACTTCGAAGCGATTTGAATTTCAGCGCCTACGAAGTTTACAAAACTAAAATTTCTGCACAAGCATTAAATTTTCATAAAACTTGTCTTAATTTTTTTAAATATTTTTTTTTGTTCTAAGTTTCTGTAGCCAGAAAATTTGTGAAGATGTCACCCTAATCCTAACAATACTAATGCTTAAAATATGTTACCTTCTGAATTTAAATTTTTTTTTTTGTACCGAAAATTGTTACGTTAGAGCAGCTCTCTTTTTTACCATAAACATCACCTTATAATAAGAACCACAGAGCGTTTCATAAAAATTTTTGACTTTATCTGCCACAAACTTGCTGCTAACTTTAAATAGAAAATCAAGCAAATTCATCGTAAAGAAGAAGATGCAAATAAATGTGTTTAACCCTTTACGTGGGCAAAAAGGAGCAAGAACATCCCAAAACTAGACAATTTTCCAAAATACTGCACGTTTCAGCTAGACTTTAAAATGCTACGTTTTAATAGCATGAATAATGTTTCCAAACTTACTAGAATGGAACTCCAATTTGCCATATAATTATTTTAAATTAAAGGTCGTTAAAGAGATTAAGAATTTTTAAGGATTAATTAAGGATTTGGATTTTAAGAATTTTTT